>NW_026067925.1:8488562-8509843 GCF_014885135.2 Alexandromys fortis | reverse complement strand
GAGGGGGACTTGATTGGGGGAGGGGGAGGGAAATGGGAGGCGGAGGTGGGGAAGAGACAGAAATCTTTAATAAATTAAAAAAAAAAAAAGAAAACAACAAGGGCTGGGGAGATGGCTCAGTGGTTAAGAGCTCTTACTCTTACAGAGGACAGCAGTTCAGTTCCCAACACCCACATTGGATTGGTCACAAGCCCTGGAACTCCAGTCCCAGGGGATCTGAGCTGCTCTTCTGGACCCCATGGGCACTCACACACTATGAATGTAATGTAAATTAGGGCAACAACTATGAAGATTAGTGTGCGTTTAAAAAGCAAGACAACTAAAAACAGAACTCCCCCTTGCCAGCTGTGCACTTAGCACTCTAAAATTATACAGTACATTCACGTTTAATCCTAGATCAGATACCACTCCTGGGAAAATGCCCAAAAGTCTCTAAGTCATGTACCACAAAGATTTGTTCATTTGTTTATTCCTTTAATTAAGGTTTTGGTATTAAAACTAGGGATGATGTTTGGCAAGCATTCTACCACTGAGCAATATTCCCAGCCTCAGGAAGCCTGTTCTTTTTGTCCAGAATGCCCTTGAGTTCCTTCTGCAGCACAGGAAACCTTGAACATGAGATCATCCCATCTCAGGTGCTGGGAATCGAACCCAGGTCCTCCGGAAGAGCACTAGTATACTCAACCACCGAGTCATCTCTTCAGCCCCAATTTTACACCCTTTAATTTTTGTTTGATAGGATACTGTTTTGAGGCAGGGTTTCTCTACCTAACCCTAGCTGCCCTGGAACTCACAATTCTATGGACTAGGGTGATCTCCAACTCAGAGAGCCACCTGCCTCTGCCTCTGGAGTGCTGGTATTAAAGGTGTGTGTCACCATGTCTGGCTGCCTTTTAATTTTTTTTAATAGTGTTGTTTCCTTAAAGACTTGGGAGCGGGGCAAGCCTTAGCCTACTCTGTGGGGCTTTCTGGCTATGGGCAAGTTCCTTGAACTCTGAGTATCCCTTTCCAGATCTCTTTTCTAGGCCTATCAGTGTCCTCTTCCACACTGGGCCAGTGAGGTCCTCATTAGTCCCCTAAGACCTGAGCTAGAGGATGGTGTGGGAGAGGTGGCGTGGCACCAGAGGGGCAGCACAGTTTCTGCTCAGGTACCCGCTTTCCTGTCTAGCCATCCGCTCAGGACCAGTGATCCTTAGTGCCTTCGACACGGATCTCTGCGCCTAAGAATTTTCTCTGCCCTTTCTATTTCACAGAGTTTGAGTGACCAAGGCTGAGTGAAGAGAGGCTGGAGCTGACCAGTGTGCAGCTCTGCTTCCTTGCTGCTCAGAGAGACCTTTAAAGTCACGTGGCGTGCAGGGAAAGGAGACAATACAGTGAGTGTATTCATCCGTGCAGACCCAAGAGATCGCCATTGGCGGGACAGTCCAGGAGTTGTCCCAGGAGTCAGGGTGGGGTTCAGTTTCCCGTGCCCACTGGGTGGCTTCTCCATGCCTGGCTGCGCCCCAGCCTGGGTGTTCCATGGTTCCTACGACTTCCTTTGTACACATTTCTCTCACTTTTCTGACCTATTTCCCACTCCCTTGCCCTTCCCTAAGGTATCTTTCCTGAGAAGCCACTTATATTCTGATCCTTGTCTCAGGGTTGGTTTTAGTAAAACTGAAAAATTAAGCAATTGCATAGGAAAGGATTCTTCAAAGAGAAGGCCTCTGAGCCGAGAGCTGGGCATAGGGAAGGAGTTGGCCAGATTGGAACTGGTACAGGGGGTGGTGTGGAGGAGGCCCTAATTTGTGCCAGTCTTGAGTATGGAACAAAGGACTGTGTTGGGGCTGGCACACAGCAATGGGTAGGGACGGAGGGCACGATGTGTAAGGAGGCAGGCACAAGCCAGATCCTGCAAGGCTGCCCGTCACAAACATGGGCATGTGGACAATGCGTGCCTATGTGGCCGGCTTGCCTTCTCTTTCCTTCTCAGCTTTCCTTAGTTCTATGACCCCAGGCTGGAGGCAGAAACCGCTCCACCTCTTGGAATGTGAGAGGACAGGAAGGAGAGTGGAGGAACCAGCCATCAGTGGGGATGATTTCCTTCCAAACTACTGAAATTCCGTCTTGGCATTTAGACACCCAGTTCCCAACTAAAGACACCCTTTCCCAGCCCCTTCTCTCATATGTGAGCAAGGAGGCTCTTGTGGATATGTAACTGAAGTGTATTATCACAGACAGTAGACAGGCCTTAAACTTAGAGTGAGGGTGGCTAGATCCGGTTCCGGTTCACCACCACTGTAAGAGGAAGCTGGCCAACCTGATAGAAGTCACTTCATATTTTGGAACTTCCTCTTTCTTTTCCTTTTAACGAGGACCATCCACTTTGCAGTGTGCACAGTAGAAGGAGATGCTGTCCTTAAACTGAAGCAGGATGCTCACCTTCCCAGGGTGTGCACGCTCTGCTCTCTGTGCTTTTGAGAACAGAAGTATAGGACTGGGAAAATGGGTAAAATGCTTAAGGTAGAAGCACGTAGATCCAAGTCCAAAACCCCGTAAACTACCTAAAGCTGGGTGCAGCAGAGGGCGCCAAGTCAGTCTCCTCCCTGGGACCTGGAACACCACAGTCTCTGAGCTTTTCTAGTCCTTTTTGTGGGAAGAGAATTTAAAGCTAAGTTTCCCCAAGTACAAATGTAACCCTATAACATACAGAAAATACAGTGAAATACAAAAAAAGGTAAATGCATTTTGATTGACAGCACATTTGGTAACCTTTTTTTTAATTAAAGTAAAATTTAATGGTAAAGATCCTGTAGTAACGTAGGCATTTCGTGATGTGCTTACAACATGATAGACATAGGTGAAGACCCCACCAGGAATGCTAATTCAACAAGCAAGCGCCCTATAGGCAGAGGTGAGCACTGTAACCGTCAGACCAACTGAAAGCCAGAGTGAATTCTTAATATCATGGAGATCTGAGTTTAAACTGTAGCAAGACAGATTCTGTCCATCACTGATCCCAAGACTAATCAGGCAAAAAATCAGCCTGGGAGGATAGCTCATTTGGCAGAGTTCTTGCTGGGCATGTGTGCTGCCTCAGTTAAATTACCAGTGAGAGAGCCAGGGTGGGGAGACAGTTCCACAGTGTTGGCTACTAGAAAGCTCGGAGAGGAATTCCTTTGGCTGTGATATTTAGTCCAGATTCTCGTTCCCTTTTGGAGGCCTCTTCATCCGTGAGTAGGGACTCAGGGTGTCATCCGTCACAAAATCATACAGTACTTTGATCCAGGAGCTGTGATGGGGGAGTTTGTCATAGTACTCCGCTGCTATTTTCCTCACCTGGAAGTGAAAAACACAGCAAGGTGAACCATGAGTGTTACTGAGGCCACGTGATGATGGGTGCATGTCTGGCAGACGGAGGGACACAATACCGAGCCAGCCAAAGGGCACCACCTTTGCTCATGGCTCTTCATGAATAAGGACAATCTACACATCATATGCACAGTTAGGATTCAGAAGTGTTAGAAGATGTGCAAAATCTATTACTTGGTAAAATAACTCAGTTAAAAATGAAATCCCCCGGGCTGGAGAGATGGCTCAGAGGTTAAGAGCACTGACTGCTCTTCCAGAGGTCCTGAGTTCAATTCCCAGCAACCACATGTTGGCTCACAACCATCTGTAATGAGATCTGGCACCCTCTTCTGGTGTGTAGGAAGCAGAATGTTGTACACATAATAAATAAATTAATTAAAAAAAAATGAAATCCCCTTGTAGCGTGTACATCCATTTGTCATGCTGGTCTGATGGGCTTTGTTTAGATGGGTGTTTCTTTGCTTTCATTCTTTGGGAATTTTATACATGTGGGCAGCATATTTCATAATATCAATCCCCTGCTCTTACCAGGCCTGACCCTGCCAAAGTATCCTTCCAATTGCATGTCTCCTTTTCATAACCCACTGAGTTATTCTACCAAGTAATAGATTTTGCACATCTTCTAACACTTCTGAATCCTAATTGTAATGGCCAAATGTAAGAATCCAAGAAAGTGAACTTTAGTAAAATTAGTCTGTCAGACATTGGGCATACACTATGCTTTATGGTTTTTGTTTTTTTTTTTTTTTGTTTGTTTGTTTTTTATTATTTTCGAGACAGGGTTTCTCGTAGCTTTTTTGGTTCCTGTCCCGGAACTAGCTCTTCTAGACCAGGCTGGCCTCGAACTCACAGAGATCCGCCTGCCTCTGCCTCCCGAGTGCTGGGATTAAAAGTGTGCGCCACCACCGCCTGGCTTGCTTTATGGTTTTTTAAGTGAATTTTTGTTTGATAATATAAACCAGTTTTCTTTAAAAAATGAGCAAGTAAAGACTAATTTGGATCATATAATGATCAGAACTAAAACAATGAATTGAAGCTTCACTTACCTGTGGAAGGCGGCTTCCAGGAATACTGGGGAAGTCGTGGTGTTCATTATGATAGCCCCCATTGAACATAAGGAAGTTCAAAGGCCCATAATATGAGGTGGTGTCTTGCCCCTTTAATAATATGTAATGGTCAGCTATTAAATGCCCAGAAATTGGGTTCAAACCCAGGCCAAATAGGGAGGCTGCCAACATGTAGACTAAAGACTTGATTCCCCAAACATAGTAAACCATACTGTTAAAAGTGATCTGGGCCACAATATTGATAGTTTCCAGAGAAGTAACTGGTTTCGGACTGACAAAATAAGGTCGAAGGAAAATAAACAAAGGCTGGAAAACAACCCAGACAAGCTTCCTGAAGGGGGTGCAGAAGAACCAGCCCTCAAAATGAGAAGGCGCATCCACATCGATGCCATCCACTCCGAGGTATCGATGATGGTCCATGTGATACATTTTATAGGAAACCGAATATGGAATCCCAAAAGGGAGGTTAGCAAACATTCCAAACCAGCGGTTCCACAGCGCCCTGTAGTGGCCAAAGGGGAAATTGTGGGAAATCTCATGGATAGCCATAGTCATTGAATGGTTAATGGAGCTACCAAAGACAAAGGACCAAAATAGGACCCATTTCCACTCCAAGTCTTTCACTAAGTGAAAGGAAGCTATGTGGGTGAGAACCATCGCAGTTATGATCCAGATTAGGTTGGGGTCAGGCTTCATCAAGGATTTTATCTCTGGATACTTTGCTGTAAGAACAACAACAACAACAAAAAAACAAGAATCATAAGTGGCTAAAAATACAGTTATAATTACAAAAAATAGTGAACATAGCTAAGAAATTATGATGGGGCCTGGGGAGAGAGCTCAGCTGGCAAAGCGCTTGCTATGCAAGCATGAAGACCTGGGTTTGACCTCCAGAACCCAAACAAAAGCCAAGTTTGCTAGCATAATCTTTTTTCTCTCTCTCTCTCTCTCTCTCTCTCTCTCTCTCTCTCTCTCTCTCTCTCTCTTTTTTTTTTTTTTTTTTTTTAGACAGGGTTTCTCTGTGTCACAACCCTGGCTGGTCCTGAACTCACAGAAATCCTCCTGGTTCTGAGCCCCAAATGTTGGAATTAAAGACATATTCCACCACTGCCTGGTACTAGCATGATCTTTTAATCCCCATGCTAGGGAAGCAGAGACAGGTGGATCCTTGGGGCTCACCGTTCAGCCAGCACGTACCTGGGGCACACATATACACTTAGACACATACACATTAAGTAAAGCCTCCTAGCTCAATATTTTACTTTCTCTAAGGGTGTAATGACAAATCAAGATTGAATAAAGTATTCTATCCCTTGAAGAAACAATTATTTGTCATTTATCATTAGTTAGTATTTCTGAACATTTAATAATAATATGCAAAACACTGTATGATATAATAAAGGAGCATAATTATTTATTTTCTAAATATTCTTGAATTTAGGTGGCAGACTTTGTGCCAGAGCAAAAGACACCCTTGTACAGGTCAAATCTATCTTCCCCTTTCCTGCCTCTCCTCGATACACTTCCTAATCTTTAGCAACAGTGTTTCAATTTCCAAATCAACTTGTGGCTTTTCCGTGTGAAGGAGCTGTGGTACTTACCCTTCTATGTCTGCTGTTATCTGACATACTGACCTCCATACATTATCTACACAGAATAGCATGTGCATAGTTCTGTCAATGAGGAATTGCTCCTCAGTCACTCTCCAACTTGTAGCTTACATTTTTAAAAGATACCTTTTTATTTTATGTGTATAAGGTTTTTGCCTGCATGTATGTATGTGCACCGCGTGTGCTCAGTGTACATGGAGGTCAGAAGAAGGCATCAGATCTCCTAGAACTAGAGTTATGGTGGTTGTGAGCCATCAGGTGCGTGCCTGGGTTCTCTGCAAGAGCAGGTGCTGGTATACTGAGCCATCTCTCCAGCCCCTCTACCTTGTATTTTGAGACAGAGCCTATCACTGAACCTGGTGCTCACTACATCTTTAGCAGTGTTTAAGCAGTAACGGTCATTTTAGTCGTAGTGGGATATTGTTGCAGGTTTGTTTACATTTCTCTGATGTCTAAGGACACTGGGAATTTTTTCATTTACTTCTTGGCTATTTGTTGCTTTGGTTTTTGTTGTTTGCTTGTTTTGAGGAGTGCCTCTTCTTCTTCTTTTTTTTTTTTTTTTAAAGATTTTATTTATTATGTGTACAATACAGTGTGCTGCCTCCATGTATGACCGCAGGCCAGAAGAGGGCACCAGATGTCATTGTAGATGGTTGTGAGCTACCATGTGGTTACTGGGAATTGAACTCAGGACCTCTGGAAGAACAGTTAATGTCCTTAACCTCTGAGCCATCTCTCCAGCCCAGGAGTGCCTCTTCTTATCACTTACTCCTTTTAAATTTGGGTTACTGGTTACTTGAGTGTTTTGTTGTTGTTATTGGTTTTTTTTTTTTTTTTTTTGGTTTTTCGAGACAGGGTTTCTCTGTAGCTTGGTGCCTGTCTCGGAACTAGCTCTTGTAGACCAGGCTGGTCTCGCATCCCAGAGATCCGCCTGCCTCTGCCTCCCGAGTGCTGGGATTAAAGGCGTGTGCCACCTCCGCCCGGCTTGTTGTTGTTTTTAAATAATCCTCATGCATTCTAGATATTAGTCCTCTGTCACATGATCAGTTGACAAATACTTTCCATTCTGTCCCTCTCACTCTGTTGATTATTCTCTCTGCTCTGCAGAGGCTACTTGCTTTAGTAAAACCCTATTTTTCAATTTTTGTTGTGGTTGCCTTTGAACTCCAATCCAGAAAATTGTTGTCTACACACGATCTTCACTTGTCTTCCTTATGATTTCTCTCTATTGTTTCTGGTCTTAACTTAGGTGTTTGATGCACTTTTAGGTTTTGTTTTGTTTTGATTTGAGACAGGGTTTCCCCACATAACCTGACTGGCTTGGATTAAAGGCATGTGCCACCAAGCCCAGTTTGAGTCAGTTTTTGATATGCTGAGAGGAGTAAAATTTCAAAATCCTCTATGTGGATACTTCCATTACTTTGTGTGTCTACTTCAATTTCTCATGAATATTATGTAATTTTCATTATCAAAGTCTATTATGTCAATGGTAAACTTCACTTTGAGCTAGTTAACCATTTACGGCTATTGTGAGGGTAACTTAGTATCTCTCTCCCACCAAGTTTATTTTTGGGGATATGGAGAAACTCAGGATTTTTAGTTAAACCTTAAAAAATTATTTTATGCCAGCTGGGCATAGTGAAGCACACTTTTAATCCCAGAACACAAGAGAGGACTGTAGATCTCTGATTTCAGAGCCAGCCTAGTCTACACAGTCTAGAAGGTAGTTCCTAGACTGCAGGGCTGCACAGAGAAACCCTGTCATCAATATGAGTGTTTGGCCTGAATGTGTATTGGTACCATGTGCAGGCCTCTTGCCCTCAGAGGCCAGAGAACGGTGTCTTGATACCCTGGCACGGGAGTAACATGTTCGTGAGCTGTTCAGAGGCCAGAGAAGGGTGTCTGCTCCCCGGCACTGGAGTAACAGGTGTTTGTGAGTTGTCACGTCAGTACTGGAAACCAAGTCTGGATTGTCTGCAGAGCAATAAATCCTCTTAACTGCGGAGCCGTATCTCCAGCCCCAGAGGTAGTGTTTTAAAAGATGGATTCTTGCTATGTTGGCTAGCCTGCATCGGCCTCTCGAGTAGCTAGTACACAGGCGTTTACCACCATGCCCAGCAAATAAGCTAGTTCTCGGCTGCTGCCTCTGTGTTCTGCTGTGTTGCTGACTCTGTGTTCTGCTGTGTTGCTGACTCTGTGTTCTGCTGTGTTGCTGAACTGGTCATGTCTAATAGCCTTATGTGGAGTCGGCTTTCCTGCATGTGCAGTCACCTGGGCAAATAGGACATTTGACCTTCCACCTTCTGCTTTCTATTTCCTGTCTCTCTTTGGCCCATTTACTCTTTCTCGGACTTCTTAGTATAATACCAAACCGAGCAGGAGTGGCAGCCTTGCCTTCTTCCTGAATGCGGAGGAAATGCTTTCGGCTCTTTCCCCTTTCAGTAAGGTGTTGGCTGGGCCTCACACAGGCCATACAGTCAACCACTCAGCTACACCCCCGGCCCCGTTCTCACAAATTCTTCGCCAAGCACTTCATGCACAATAGTTTACGTAGCATCTACTGCTAAGAAGTTATTTTGTTCTCTTTCTGGCATCGTTACCCTGTTTTATATAAATTTTGTACATTTGAGATTTGGAGGCGTGTCTGGTAGTAACTCTAGCGGTTTCATGAACTTCTTAGGAAGGGGGTGATTTTTCTCTTGGAGGTGTGCCTTGAAGTGTCAGTTTGTCCTATAGTGTTGACCTATTTCCATCACAGTCCCCCTGTACCATCTGTGACTGTGAGTGGTGACTTTGGCACAGTGTACACTATACAGAGGCAGCAAGAGTCACTGCCCTCTAGGGTGTTGTGACATTGGGGACATGCTCATGGTTCAAGCGCTGTGTTGGGGACAGCAGAGGGTGTGGGGTCCTCACGGTGTACTTCTACAGACAGAAGAGGTGAAAAGCATGCTCTTTGCTCTAACCGGGTTAGAATCCTCCCCCCCAGCACTGACCTCCTTCCTTCTCACTGCAGCTTCCAAAAGGCAGAAAAGTCAAAACCCTGGAACGAGGGGAGGTTAGGGAATGTCAGAAAGAACCCAGCTCAGCTGGGAGGGAGGAGCATTCCCTGTGAGCACAGAGGGTCCCAGTCTACTCTAGAGCTGTAAGACCTGGTCAGACTGGTTTAAAGCCCTAAACAACTTCCAGGACAAGCCAGGTATTTCTGTATTTGGCTGTCATCTGTGCTCCAGTTTCTTCACCCTGACAGCCAGAAAGTATGAGAATTGTCTATGAGCTGCCCTTGTGGTCCCAGGTTTGTGGTAGGCTCACAAAGACAGGAGATGCAAGCACACCAGGACCTGTTCTCTCCAGGAAGCCCTGTTGGCTTCAGGGACCCCAGGATTTCCCAGGACCACTTCCTGTGCCTCACTCTCCAGTGGCAAGCTATTTAGGAAATCCACTGCCCACTGGACATCCTTAGAGTCTCCTAGCTAGTGGATAAGGCCTGGGATGTCTCAGTCTGGAGATCCTTAACCCAAATCAGCAGGTTGGGTTGAGGGTGCCCTTGCCCAGGGACCAGCCTCTGCCATGCATCCCCAAGGCTGTGAGCGCCCTGAACCTAGCCTAGGCCTCTCCTTCTATTGGGAACCTGAGCAGAGACCACACAACACACTCTGGTGCATAGCCACCCAGCAAGACCTCACCCAGGATCTCAAGCCTCCTCTGCGCGTGCGGCTCATCGGTGTCGACCCACTCAAAATCTTCCCGAGAAACGCGGTTCCCCATGGCTGGGCACGGACTTCTCTGGATTCTGCACCACGTCCAACCTCCTGAAAACAGAAGAGATAGAGACTGCTGCAGGCTCTGGTCTGCGGGTACCTGTGCCAGGTTAAGAGAAGTAACAGAAGGGCGGAGCCTAGCCCGCCCCGCCCCCTCACCTCATCCACCCCTCTCCTTGTCTAGCTCCTAGCTCTGGGGCCAGACTAGAAAGAAGTTTTTGCTAGGTGTGGGGTTCTGTAGCTCGTGAGCACCTTTGGGGTCCAACTCCTGGTCTTCTACAGGTGACCAGTGTCAGCCCCTCCTTCCCGCACGAGATGAAAAAGGAAGGCAATGTCTCTGGGTAGACAAGGCTGCTACTCAGAACCTCCTGGAACTAAAGACCCTGGGGTGGCCGCAACTTCACCACGTCAGTTGGATTCCCCGCTTTAATTCATGCAGCAACCTGAACTATGTTTAGTTTCCAAAGTGAATGATCAGCAGACCGTGTGTGCGCGCGTGCGTGAACGTCTGCCTTCTAAACTGGAAAGCTTCTCCCACCCAGAAGGAAAAGGCAGGCTGTGTTGCACTGAAAAGCCTCTAAACAAAATGGAAACATGATTCTTGTGAGAGGGAAAGACGACATGGATTCCGTCCTTCCAATGTATGCATTTCTTTTACTGGCGTCTCTCACCGAGGTCATGAAGATCTTCATGAGGGGACCTTCCGTTTCAAAATCACCTACCACTTCTGTGCCCAATTAACTAGGACTAGGATTACGGAAGGGCAGACAGCGTGCTTCCTAATAAAAGGACACATGCACGGCAAACTACACACTGCCCGTGCTATGCCACATACGCGGGCCCCTGGGTCAGACTGCCACTGCCTAGAAACTAGAGAGGACAGTGACCATGCCAGGGCACACCACAGAGATGCTCTCAGCCTGGGCCATCTATAGGGAGCACCACCCTATAGTGACCTGGGATCTTCAAGAATTATAATCCAAGGAACATAAAGAAAGGCTTTCTAAAAGATGTACCGACCAGCTTCAATATGTTCGTCTTATTAAGATTCAGAAGCATTCATGCCCCCACGTTGGGTAGTATTGCTTTGCTGGGCAGTGGTGATGCACGCCTTTAACCCCAGCACTCGGGAGGCAGAGACAGGCAGATCTCTGTGAGTTCGAGGCCAGCCTGGTCTACAAGAGCTAGTTCCAGGACAGGAACCAGAAGCTACAGAGAAACCCTGTCTCAAAAAATTAAAAAAGAAAAAGAGAGAGATTCATATGCAAAGATTCCTAGTTTTAAAAACTTACCTGGCATTTAATTTAGATAGGCAGATGTGTTGGGATGTTAGTTAATGTTAAAAAGTTCACTGGGAACTGGACAGTGCTGGCTATGTCTTAATCCCAGCCCTTTGGAGGCTAAGCAGGCAGATTACTATGAGTTCGATGCCAGCCTGGTCTATAGAGCTAGTTCTAGGACAGTAAAGGCTACACAAAGAAACCCTGTCTTGAAAACCAAAAAGAAAAAGAAGAGGAGGAGGAAATAAAGTGTAATGGGGATATAGTATTATAGTTACGGTTACTCAAAAGAGTTCTTATCCTTTAGAAGTAAGGACCAGATAAATGCCAGGGAAAAGAGCCCTAAGATAAAACAGCTCCAGCACCAAGTCCTCTGTGCTACAACCATAGGCTGCAGTTCTTAAGTATTGATAGGAAACAGTTCCAAAACATAGGTTAAATATGAAGCAATAGGTATGGAGAGGATGGTGTGAACAGAATAAATGTACTTTGTTTTCTTGCATATGAATAAATTCGCAAGGCATTCGAGGAGTGATTGCAGTGTGCCAGAGCCAGTAGGTGAGGGGATGCGAATGGAACATTTTCCCTCTAAGTCGAAACAACGGCCTCCTTTTTCTTCCTCCGCGGTGCTGTGAACCGCGGTGCTGTGAACCGCGGTGCTGTGAACCGCGGTGATGTGATGTGCGCACCGCATCGCCAAGGCGCCAGCAATTTTAAGCAATTTCCCGGGAATGTTTTCTTTGTGTGTTTTTTAAAAACCTGCAAAAGCGCTTCTTCAGGTGCTTCCAAGGCCCCTCCTCAAAGCTCCATTTTCCTCCCGGGTTGGGTGCACGCTTGGCTGGAGAGGGTGGGGGCATGTGTCCACCCGGAGCACGTAGTGGCCCACTGCATGAAGGAGCAGCTTTCCGCACGCCCCCTCCCTGCTTCTCCACTCAGACCTGAACTTTCTGTTTGCTCTCAGCGCCCCTGATTGAGACCAACCCTGGAGCCTGCTGCTTACAGAAACTGCTTAGGCCGTTTTCGTGATTCCCTCTCAACACCAGAGCCTACGTGTACGTCCTAAGCTGGCCTTTTCTGATGCGCGGAGCTATTCGGACCCAACCCCCTTCTGTAATATTTAGATTTTGTAAACGTAGACTCTAGGGAAAGGTAAGGAGAAAAATGATTCAGATTGCTTTAAAAATGTAGCTTTTAAAAATACGAATGTTTGACATTCTAAGAAAAGTACTTGAGTTATAGAATAATTATGAGAGGGGCCCTAGTTTTAGCTACACCTGGGTCTACAATTTCAGCACCTCTCACTCTGGCATAGGAACAGAAAAGTAAACTAAGGGACGCACAGACCCAGTGTTTTGGGCTTTGAAATGGCCTGATCTGTTACCTAGCTTTCGGGAGTGAGGCAAGAGATTTTCAATGAGATAATCCCCGGGTCAGTCAGGGGGATCCGTCCGGTGTTCTGTCACCATCCTGGAAGTCTATAGGCCCTGATAGTGCTGGCTATCGGGTGAGCTAATCGGGTGAACTTCCCTATTGCCATTCTTTAATTAAGTCGTTAATCTGTTCTGCTTTATGCACTTGAGACAGGTGTACCTCTGAGTTCATGCTGCTCTGAGGCCATCCTTCTCCGCCTGGGGTTGCAGGCCCATGCAAACACACCCAGCTATCATTTAATTTTTGAACAGGCATCGGAGCAATCATCCAGCTGAACTCTTAGAATGACTTTACCTTTACATGGTTTGGGCCTGCGAGATGCTTTGTCAATGTTGGTTCACAGAAGAAAAATTATAGTAAGCGTTCCTCATTCCTGTCAAACAAACTTTGATCGTGTATCTGTCTCTGGATATCAGGTGGGCACAACAGACAGTGAGTAATTCTTTTGCCAGTACATACATGATTAATTGTTGTTGTTGTTGTGCTTTTGGATGGGTAATGACCACGTCTGTGCAGTTGAAACAGTCACACGCGTGGCTGTAACTAGAGAAGAGCTAATGCCGCTCCAGCACTGCAGCTCACCTGTCTGTCCAGGCCTTCAGGCCTTCCTCGAAATACCATAAAACTGGTATCTAACCAATGAGTTTTGGAATAGACACATATTCTGTAGGAATATGTTGATAATAACATATGGAGAAAGGTCATAATTCTGGGCAGAATAGAGGTTCCAGAAGGAAATCCCAAGAGTACGAGTACCATACGGTCAGTGAGGAAGAGGATGGAGTTTAAGTGAGATAAACCCACTCCACTGTACACTAACAGGGTTCAGACAGATTATGACTAAAATATGAAGGCTGAAATGAAGCTACTTTTAAACTTAGGAGACATACAATTCATTACATGTAGGGAGAATTCACTAAAAGACCAAAAGCATAAACCATCATGGAAATGCAATGATCACTATGGTATAGTTCAGTGGTCAAGATATGTTTATTTTGCCGGGCGGTGGTGGCGCACACCTTTAATCCCAGCACTCGGGAGGCAGAGGCAGGCGGATCTCTGTGAGTCCGAGGCAAGCCTGTTCTACAAGAGCTAGTTCCAGGACAGGAACCAAAAGCTACGGAGAAATCCTGTCTCGAAAATCCAAAAAAAGAAAAAAGAAAAAAAAAGATATGTTTATTTTGAAGAGGTTTGAGGCCCAATCCTGGAACCACAAAAAAAAAAAAAAAAAAAAAAAAAAAAAAAAAGGAGAAGAGTTGAGATCTGTTTGCCACAAGAGAAGTGTGGAAAGTCAAGCCAAGGGAATAGGATGCCAGTCAAGCAACACAAATGATCAAGAAAGGATGGATGCTGATGAAAATAGGAGGAGGACTCAGTGGGGAGGACAGGACAAGAAGCGCTGTGGCTTCCCAGTCAGGGCCTTATGAGGAGGAAGAGTCACCCTTTCTTTTTGTCTATTTATTTTAAAAAGAAAACAATCTTTTTTTTCATTTTACTTACCAATCCCAGTTCCTACTCCCTCCCTTCCTCTCTTTCCCTACCCCAGCCCTCACCCGTTTCCCAGGGAGGGAAGGCACATTGCTTTGGGGAAGGTCCAAGGCCCTCACTTTTATATCTAGGCTGAGTAAGGTATCCATCCAAAGAGAATGGGTTCCAAAATAGCCAGTACAAGCAGTAGGGATAAATCCTGGTGCCAGTGGCCCTGCAGTCAGCCCCAGTCATACAACTGTCACCCACATTCAGAGGGACTAGTTTGGACCTATGCTTTTTCCTTCCCTGTCCAACTGGAGTTGATGAGCTCCCATTAGCTCAGGTAGACTGTTTCAGTGGGTGTCCCCATCATGGTGTTGACCTCTTTGCTCATATGCTCATTCCTCCCAATCTTTGACTGAACTTCGGGAGCTCAGTCCAGCTGTGGCTCCCTGCCTCTGCTTCCATCAGTTGCTGGATGAAGGTTCTATGTGACATTTAAGATAGTCATCAATCTGACTACAGGGCAAGGACAGTTCAGGCACCCTCCTCTATTGCTTAGAATCTTAGCTGGAGTCATCCTTGTGAATTCCTGGGAATTTCTCTAGTGCCAGGTTTCTTGCTAGCCCCATAATGGCTCCCTCAATCAAAATATCTCTTTCCTTGCTCTCATCTCTGTCCTTCCTCCACCTCAACTATCCCATTAAGGGTCACCCTTTCAAGTCTTGGTAACAAAAGGATTCTATTGTGCTACACTGGTCACACAGATAGTGAAAAGTTCAGAGTAGCGTGACAAGGAAGACACTGTCCCTCAGTTGGAAGGCCTCCTCCTCAGGCAGGAGCAAGACCTTGGCACATCACCTAACGATGACAGAGCCACACAGGGCCTGTCAGACAGGACCTTGGGGCCCAGACCATAGCAAGCAGGACCTGAGGCAAAGAGAAGAAGGGACGGATCCTTGGCTTCCCCTTCTGCCTTTTCTCCTGCCTCTCACTAGGCACACAGCTGGAATCCAGCTCATGTGGGAGCCCCAGAAACAGCTGCAGGGCCTGCTGCTCTGCAGAGCAGGGCAGAAACCCCAAAGGAATGGGTCTGGTGGGGGTACGCAGGTAGGAGCTTATGTAAACTGCCCAGGTGAATGTGGAAAATGCCCCCACCCCATTATGAGAGACCTGTGGCTAGAACTCACAGTAGGATACACATTCAGAAACTCTCAGAGCCAGAGTGAAGGTATGGGCAGCTCTGTGCATCTACTCTATAGTGAAGCAATGATAAAACATTCTATGAGATTATGATAACTCTTTAGCAACTCTAGAAATTGTCTGAGGGATGTACAGCACATCAACATTCACCCAAGAAAATCTGAATATCTCTAAGGGTGTGTGCCCAGGTAGTGGAGCCGTGCATGACCAGCTGTTTCTCTTCTCAGCTCAGCATAACAGATCCATCCCAGACTGACTCTCTGGCCTCAGCTCCCCGCCCGGGATTACAGTGCCTCCAAGGAGGGCATGCGGCCACAGTTTCTCACTCCCTTCCACCTTCTCCGAGTTACAGAGACAGGAGATGCAGCAAGCAGTCAGGGGCTCCTTTCACACTTCCACCCGTGACTCAGTGGAGTCTCTACACCAACTGCAGAAGGCTAGGAGCAGCAGAGCCAGCAGCCTCACTCCTCTCACTTATAGGGAAGGGGTTCTGTAGCGGGGAAGGCAAGAGAGATGACCAGAAGAGAAAAAACATACGGCTGACGTAGAATCCTGCTGACAGAGACGTGTGTGCAGACGGAAACATACGGCTGACAGAGACGTGTGTGCAGACGGAAGCATACGGCTGACAGAGACGTGTGTGCAGACGGAAGCATACGGCTGACTAGAGTCCTGCTGACAGAGACGTGTACAAGCCCCTGCCCTCTCTGCTAGGGAAAGTGACTCTGGATTTTTGAAAGAGAGACAGGTCATGAGAACAAAGCTCTAAAACTTCTTCCAAGGAATGGAAGCTGTTCAGGACAGATTGTGAGGAAACTCAGGCCTCAGAGCACATACCAAAACAAGATACTTGGTAGTTGGCAGCTAAGATGAGGCTTAACATTAGGAAGCTTAAATCAGATTCCATTAGGTTACCAGACACCAGTGAAGGAGTCGAGAAGGAACCATTCAGGGGTCAGAAGACATCTTAACAACTGGACTCACTCTCCTCCCCTACAGCCCTCGGTTATGTCAAGAATGAGAATCAGCACATGGGAGGCCCTGGATTGCATCCTTGGCAGTAAGAGAAAGTCCCAAGAGTGAAGGTGGACATGTTTGTGTGTGCGTGTGAGAAAAAGGCACTCGAGATGGCTCCCTCTGTGAGTTGCTCCACAGCCAGTCCCCCTTACTTCCTGCCAGTCTGAAGTTGGCTCCAAGGCCCAGATTCAAGGACAAAGAGAGATTGCATCATACCTAGTAGGGTCATCAGCTTTCGTGGGAAGAGTGTGGCCTGTCTGGTCCTCCAGACCCTGGAGGGACTGGATATAGTGGGGAAGGAACAAGAACTCAGGGACACGATGATCTGTTCTAGATACGATCATGGGACAGATAAGTGACGGTGACCAGCAAGAGTTAGAACGGATAGTAATGTGTTTACAAATTGTCTCACTGGGGAAAAGAGTGCAACAATGTTAAATGTGTGTTTCACAGTTTGTCAGCCGCTCCTTGTCTTCCATATTTGCAGACGAACTCTCTGGAATCTTTACTCCCTTTGCTCTCATGTGGTCTTCTTTGGCCCCTGCAGTCCCCGTAGCTTTCTCTGTTCTTGGGTTGCTTCCCTTCTTTTCTTAAGGTCTTCTTGCTCCCCTCCCCTCCCCCACACAGGCTATGTCTTTAAGTTCAGGCTCATTTTCCCTTTGTATAATCCAATCACAAATCATGCCAAAGCCAGTTGTGTTGCCACCACCAAAATGGGTTCCGAATCCAGTTGTAAAAATGACATCCATGTGGTTTTGTACATTTTGCCTAAGTTTTTCCTGATTTCCTTTCTTGGATACTGTAGCCCTCCAGGATGTCTTAGGCACGGTTTCTATTGCTGCAAGGAAACACCACGACCAAAAAGTCAGTTGGGGGGGGGGGGGAAGGTTTATTCAGCTTACACTTCCGCATTGCTGTCCACCACTGGCGGAAGTCAGCACAGGACCTCAGACAGGGCAGGATCCTGGAGGCAGGAGCTCAGGCAGAGGCCATGGTGGGAAACTGCGTATTGGCTTGTTCCCTCTGGCTTGCTCAGGCTGCTTTCTTATAGAACCCAGGACCACCTGCCCAGGGATGGCACCACCCACCATGGGCTGGGCCCTCCCCCACTGATCACTAATAGAGACTATGTCTTACAACTGGACCTCATGGAGGTGTTTCCTCATCTGAGGATCCTTCCTCTCTGATGACTCTAGTTCGTGTCAAGTTGATACCCCAAACTAGCCAGGAGACAGAAGTAGATTGGTCATGAACTTTCTGCTAGGAATAATTCCTGCATCACTCATGACGGCTGCGGTCTTTAAGCAGCCAAGGAGATAAAGGTAACATTATCAAATATTGATGAGGATGTAAGAGAAATATATTGCCCATGTATTCTCGGGAGACTGAAAAATGTTATCATCATTATGGAAACCAGTTCTGCACTTGTTATTAAGTAAACCATACCGTTGCCATATCAGTGACTTGGCCATTCTATTCTTCGTTCTTTTCCCTAGTGGAATTATTAACACTTGCTCAAATGACATCCCTATGTCATCTCACGACTGTTGTGCACCCAAAGTTAGAAATGATTTGGTCATCAGTAGCTGACAGGCTAAACAGATTCTGGTGTAATGTATCTATATGCTACTATATATCTATATACTGCTACTACAGCAATGTGTTTGTTGATGCTATGGCTAAAGAAACCCCCTTTTATGCCAGGCATCCACCTTGGTACCCACCAGCCATTTTTTCTGACTCTGATCCCTGGAAGATAAGTTCCCAGTGGCCTGGACTCAGTGACCCCCACACAGCCACATACATGACCATCTACTTGTTCTATAACTAACTGCTTTGTTGGCTCTGTAACTTGCTAATGCAGATACCCAGAGATTGTTTTGGGTCATTATTTAACTTGGCAGAACAGACCATTTGTTGCCTTCTTGTGTAGATAGTGTGGATACTCATGACTTTCGCCTTTAAAAGCCCTTCCCCACACCCCTCCTTCCCCACACCCCTCCTTCACGACAGGCCTGTGCTGGGCTTTCAGGCTGTAGTCCTGCTAGCAGCTAGTCAATAAGTCCTTTAACGATGACCGGATTGAGTCTGTGGTCTTTTTCCAGATGTCACATACTCACAACATTAGAATATCACAATGATTTTAGGGAAGTCTGAGTCCCACAGTGGGGGACATTAATGAAGGCATTTAAGTTGGTACTCAAAAGGAAGTTCAATGACAGTATTTTTAGTTTTTTTTGGTTTTTCGAGACAGAGTTTCTCTGTGGTTTTGGAGCCTGTCCTGGAACTAGCTCTTGTAAACCAGGCTGGTCTCGAACTCACAGAGATCCGCCTGCCTCTGCCTCCCGAGTGCTGGGATTAAAGGCGTGCGCCACCACTGCCCGGCCAGTATTTTTAGCAGCGACTCAGGAAATAGGAGGAGGGAAGGGGAAAGCCCTGCTGTGTCAGCGCAGCATGGGGGTCTGTCACAGGGTAGCAGGCATCCCCAAGATGGGGAGAGGAGCCTTAGAGAAAGGATAATAAAGCCCAAAGTATCGGGAAAAGCATAGATTCTGTCCAGCGTTACAAATAAAGAGAAAGAAAGGGAAAGTTATCCCTTTCAGAGTTAGGACCCAAACAAGTGAGCAGATCCCTCTTGCACTGACGGGTTTTACACCAATTTGACGCACCCTGAAGTCACCTTAGAGGAGGAAATGTCAGTTGAGAAATGCCTCCAAGAATGACCTGTGGGGCAGTTCCTTCACTGGTGACTGACGGGAGGGCTCAGCCTATTGTAAATGGTGCCATTGCTGGGCTAAGGGTTCTGGATTCTAAGGAAGCAGGATGAGCCAACCACGAGGAGCAAGCCAAACCAAGGCCTCTGCATCATCAGCTCCTGCCTCCAGGTTCCTGCCCTGCTGGAGCTCCTGTCCTGTCTTCCTTTGACGACAAACAGTGATATGAAAGTTTAAGGCAAAAAAGCCCTTTCCTTCCCAAGTTGCTTTGGTCATGGTGTTTCGTCACAGCAATAGTGACCCGAGCTGAGACTCTACTAAATCTCATGGTGTCTTGGTTTATGGAACTGTGTTAAGCAGAGGGAATTCTGGGAAGGAAAAATACAGCATCTCTTTAAAGGAATAATAATTTTACCTAAGTTTTTTTTTAGCATGGCTTAAGACAAACCCACCTTCTTAG
Organism: Alexandromys fortis; assembly: GCF_014885135.2. Taxonomy (NCBI): domain Eukaryota; kingdom Metazoa; phylum Chordata; class Mammalia; order Rodentia; family Cricetidae; genus Alexandromys; species Alexandromys fortis. The sequence continues at coordinate 8,490,479 of NW_026067925.1, read as the reverse complement.
GGGAGATCCTTGTCCAGGTGATTGACACACCTCAGCTGGAATACGAGGTTTCCAACATGGCCAGAGATTCTATTCTGTTGACCAGAAGTTTTCCCTTCATGGGCCTTTCCTGATACACTGACAAAAATATTAGGTTGAAGAAAATGAGACGTAGAAGGGTAGAGCCTACCTGACTCCTTTTGCCGAAGAGCGTAGGGAAGTGAGTCTTGTCAATAGTGACGGGAGAGCTCTTCCATGGTTGTCTGAGGTCAGAGTGCTTCTGGGAGTCAATGACGATGACAAAGCAAACCTCATGAGTAGGACAGCATCCTCTGTCCTGATACGGTGATGTTGTGATGAGACAGGGTGGGATCTATCTGTCGTGTTTAAAGACTCGGATGGTAAAACAGAGGCGTGTCATCGCCGGAGTGAACGCCACAATCACGTTAATGAGATGATGATAACACAGCCATCAGTTTCCCTTCCCTCTTCTCTTCCCTCCCCCTCCATCTCCTTTCTTTCTGGCTCTCATTTCATTTCATTTATTGAGAAAAGGTCTCATGTAGCCTAGACTAGCCTTCAGCTCCTAATCCTCCTGCCTCCACATCCCAGTGTGGGGATGCAGGTGTGAGCCATCGCAGCAGGCTTTACTTTTCCAGTCTTTAATTGTTTTATTTCCTCTCTGCCCCCTTTTCATCACCCACACTGGCAGTGAAAGCTCAAGACTCAGTCAAAGCAAAGGGCATCCTATTCTGGAAAGAAATACAATTTGTGAGATGTTTTTTTCCGTCAGTGACCTAGTCCATTTGGATTATGCTAACACATTGCTCCAGTGTGGGTTACTTTTAAGTAACAAACTTCAGTTCTCACAGTTGGCGAATTTGAATACCAGACAATGGTAGGCTTGGTGTCTGGTGAGGGCTGCTTTCTGCCTCATAGTCTGCTGCCTTCCCACCATGGCTTCCAGATGCAGGGAGGGGCTTTAGGAGTTCTCCCCTATAATGGCATGGGTATCTTCTCATCATGGCTTCCAGATGCAGGGAGGGGCTTTAGGAGTTCTCCCCTATAATGGCATGGGTATCTTCCCACCATGGCTTCCAGATGCAGGGAGGGGCTTTAGGAGTTCTCCCCTATAATGGCATGGGTCTCATCTATCACCCCCACAGAAGTCCCACTTCCTAGTATCCGAGTTTGAAAATTGGACCTCAACCTAACGAGCTGTGGCAGAAGCAGACATTCAGTTAACAGACAGTACATTAGCTCATTTTTAAATAGAAAATGATCATCATGAATCAGAAACGTATTTGATATCGGTGGTGAAGAGTGCAGCTCCCTTGTAGAGTACTACCTAGGATTAGGTGCCCTGGGCTCCACTTACAATATGGAAAGGAGAATCCTGATGGCATATGAGGAGAAGCGAGTAGACACTAACGAGATGACTCAGCCTGTCCTGTGCCCACTGCTGTCCCTAGAGCAGCGGTTCTCAATCTGTGGGCCGGGACCTCTTTGAGTGTCTCAGATCTTCTATATCAGACATTTACTTTACAATTCATAACAGCTTCAAAACTACAATTATGAAGTACCAATGAAGCAATTTTGTGGTTGGGGGTCACCCCAACATGAGGAACTGTATTAAAGGGTCGCAGCTTTGGGAAGTTTGAGAACCATTGCCTTAGAGATATGAAAACACCTTTCCACCAAGGTTTACATATGACTGCCACGTCCACAGCAGTGACTGCCGTGTAGTGACAAAATGCCTCTGCGCTGGCTTTTGCCTGCTGAAGGATTGGGGTTAGAGCTTCTTGGAGCGAAGCCCCAGGTGGTCCCCCTGGCAATCAGCGGTCGAGATAGGACCTGATGCCAGAGGCAGATCTCATATCTGGAGATGGCCTTGAGAGCAAGCCCTCCTGACACCTTGCCTGATCTTTCTCTGTATTT
>NW_026067925.1:8458334-8483587 GCF_014885135.2 Alexandromys fortis | reverse complement strand
GATATGGAGCAAAGAATAAAAACTATATAGATGGAAAGCTAAACACAGGACCCTGAGAACTAGTCTCCCACAGTAGAATGTAAATAATGGTGTGAGACAGAGTTCTAAGAGACAAAACAAAAGTAAAAGTCCTTGCCAACATCTTGAGCCCAGGAGCAGGTAGAAGGAGCTCTATTTTGATTATGCTTAGCCTTGATTTATGTCTGGAACCCTGAGTGGGGTGATGTAATGAACCTGCCAAGTTCTTTGATCTGTTTTGTACAAAAACTGAAGCTTTACAGAAGTAAAATTGCAGCAGATTTTCACTACACAGTGTGTCTGTCTGTCATTTCCCTTGCATCGTATCCTGACTATCCTATCCTTCACCCTGGTCTCCCGTGGATAGTGGTCTCCGAGAGGGACGGTCCGTGGCATATGACTGTTGATATCCTAGTTCTGACATTCAAATATAGACATCACAAGCACCTGTTTCTTTGCGGCAGGAAAACCAGAGTCTAGTGTAGGGCACCACAGGACAGAATGCTGCAACGGGAATACTGTATATTTGCACTCACCAGATATTGGCATGCTGGATGCTAAGAAAAAAGATGAAGGAAAGATGAAGGCCTCCCAGGAACCAGTGCCTGTGAAGTAACCTTCTTCTTCATTACTATTGAAACGAGCACATTTACCTTGGCTCAGATGAACAGACGGCAGCGCAGGAAGAGGATCGCCCTTTGTCCCACTCTTGTTCCGGCTTCACGGGCTCTGGCTTCTGTATCTGAGACAAACAAGTCAAGTGGAACTTATACTCGATTTTATTCTTTTACATTGAAGCATGGGTACCTTAGCGATACATTTCTAGGTATAAAATTAATGTACAAATTTAAAACCTAACTCGATCTCATATTCTGAAGCAATATGTACTATCAAGAAGGTTGTGTGTCAGAACTTGTGATTCTTAAAGGCATTTCAAAGGTATTCCTAGAGAAGGAAGTTCCTAAGTTATCTATAGAAACGACTCAGAATGTTCCACATTTACTAGGCATTGGTAACTTCCAGCCACTTTCTGACACCCTTCTGTCAGGTTAAATCATGGAGCCAAACGACCCGTGCATCCGTCTCCAGGGCTTCTTTATCTTATCTGAGTTCATCTTCACACCCGTGAATAATAATCCAGGCCCTGGTCCATGCGAGGCACATGCTCTGCCACTCAGCTGCATCTCCAGGTCAGCCAACATCTAGTGTTTGTGTGTTGAATAGAAAGCTTTTCTATTAATAAAGGAACAGTGAATGTTCATAATCTCTCCCCTCTCTCTTTCTCTCAGAGGGACTAAATCCAGGGTCTTATGCAGGCCAAGTACATACTCTATGAACGACGCCTCTAGCCCCAGTACATTTACTTCTGTGTTACAAAGGGAACATTGCTTAACTTTGAGGTTATTTACGTATGGCTATCATTCTCTTGGGTGAATGTGAAGGTGTATAAGTCTTGACAAAACATTTCTCAAAACAAAAAACAACACCAACAAAAACCATCTTGGCCGTCCTCTTCTATCGCTCGCAAATTATGAATCTTGGCAGACAATTTCTATCTTGTACGACAATTTTACTTTAAAAATTTGTTACATTTTCTTTAGTGTGTGTGTGTGTGTATGTGTACTTGTATAATGGTGTGCATGCAGAAGTCAGAAGACAACTTGCAGGAATTGAGTTTTCCCTTTCTCTGTGTCTGTGTCCCCGGAAACTTCTCGGGTTGTCAGGTTTGGTCGCCAGCCCCATTACATCACCTCTGACATCATAGCAAACACACATTCAACACTCTTTCTTGGGTATGAGCCCTTGCTAGGCATCTCTGAAGAAGAGCGAGACTTCTACTGTTTACTGTTCAATTAGATATAAACTTTTAGCTGTGTTTCACCTGAATGATACATACTCATGCTGATAATTGCACAGAAGTAAGCCAGACACATCCATTTGTAAATATTCATTTAGATGAGTAGGGAATTCTGACATTCTCTCTCTCCCTCCCTCCCTCTCCCCGTATGCGTGTGTATGTGTGTGTGTGTGTGTCTGTTTTGTGTGCATGTGTGTGCATGCACGTGTGATGTGTTCATGGGTGTCTTGTCCTCTTCAGTTATTGCCCACCTTATTCTTTGAGACAGGCTCTCTCCCTGTACCCTGAGCTCACTGATTGCTTAGACTGATGAGGCTGTGGGCTCCAGAATCCCCCTGCATCTGCCTCCCCAAGCTGGGATTACAGGTGCCTATCACTGAGAGGGTTTTTATTTTTTTAAAATGTGGATTCTGGGGATGGAACCCAGGTCCTCTTGCCTGTACAGCAGGAACTTTACCAGCTGTGCCTCTCCTCAGACTTAACAGAAAGTCCCTTCACAATTTCAGTCCTTGCGGGTTTACACTGGTGGGTTCTGCTCACGCACCCTGGTAATTCCAGCAGTCTAGAGGCTGTGGCAAGAAGATCTCGAGTTTAAGGTCCGCAGCAGTGACAGAATGTTCCAGACCAGACCAGGGTACACAGCAAGACTGTGTCTCTGATTGAACAAAGGACGTCGAGAAACAAAAGCTCATGAAGGACAGTAGCCATTCTGAGTAACAGCTCTGTTTTGTATTTCTCTGATAGAGCAGAGACTGGAACTCACATACTTCCTGAAATTTACTTTAATGGTAATGTGCGGAGGAAGTGTAACACTGTATGAATGACAGGAGCACCATGTCAAGGACCCGACGCCTCAGACAAGGGCGTGCAAGGCCTTCCCTGGTCTAATTCTGGGTATTGACAGTGCGTGCTGAAAGTGTCAACCCCAGCACCCTCCTCCTGGTTAGCTGCTGCCTGAGATTGCTCCCCTTCGTGCCTGGTAGAAACTCTTCACACCCTGTGCTACGTATGAACATGGAAACTGAGACACCAAAGTCTCCTCTGTTCTCCTCAGGCTGGCCTTAAATAAACCACTAATTTCTGCCTCCACAGGTATGTTCTTAGATTTTCTAACACAGGGAGGCCACACGGAGTTGAGCAAGGGGGGGGGGCTGTTCTTCCGCAGCCCCGAGAGCATGCCCCAGGAGATGGGGGAGGGGGAAGTCCCTGTGAACTGGAGTCAGAAATGCATAAACCTGCTTTGGTTTTGCCAGCTATAGAAAGGGCTGCACAGGGGGCCTGACTCTGAGCTGCTGCCAGAGAGCGAGTGAGAGCAGAGCACTGTGGGCCCAGAAGAGCTTTGTGAGGCCAAGCCAGAGCACACGGCTGGGGCTGTGCACAGGGGAGACACAGGGCTGCTCCTACCGCTCATTTCTGTGTCTTAGACATGTCCACGCTAGGTCTGTGTTAGACCCTGCAGAGCTGCCTTGTCTGTCCATGCGCTGTGGAATTATTCATGTTTGATTTTAAAGCACCTTTGGCAGCTTGTGGTTCAGACCGTCATCAGTTCTCAGCATCTGTGTTAAACACAGAGGGATTTTGCAGCTCTTTTAACTTCACTGTGTCTTTGCTCAGGTTCTGGGTGCTTGCTGTACTCAGACACAGGCCCCCATGTCCATTCCTGTTCAGGAGAAGAACCCAGACCCAGCCTTCCCTGATGCCCATCTGCTTCTCATCACCCAGGGAAGGCAAGTCGCTTAGAACTGCTCATACTCCACAGCCTCGCCTTCCTCTAGCTCTGGCCATAACTCTGTTCTTTGAACAGAAATGTACATTGGCCTCTCTTTCCGCCGCCATCTTGGTTCCGCGTCCTCCTCACAAAATGCCTGGAGAAGCCACAGAAACCGTCCCTGCCACAGAGCAGGAGCTGCCACAGCCCCAGGCTGAGACAGGGTCGGGAACAGAATCTGACAGCGATGAATCAGTACCAGAGCTGGAGGAACAAGACTCCACACAGACAGCCACACAACAAGCCCAGCTGGTGGCAGCAGCTGAAATTGATGAAGAACCAGTCAGTAAAGCAAAGCAGAGCCGGAGTGAAAAGAAAGCACGGAGGCTATGTCCAAGCCGGGTCTTGGGCAGGTTACAGGTTACAGGGGTTACTAGAGTCACTATCCGGAAATCTAAAAATATCCTCTTCGTCATCACCAAGCCAGACGTCTACAAGAGCCCGGCTTCAGACACCTACATCGTATTTGGAGAAGCCAAGATTGAAGATTTGTCTGAGCAAGCACAGTTAGCAGCTGCTGAGAAGTTCAAAGTTCAAGGTGAAGCCGTTTCAAACATTCAAGAAAATACTCAGACTCCGACAGTACAAGAAGAGAGTGAGGAGGAAGAGGTTGATGAGACAGGTGTGGAAGTTAAGGACATAGAATTGGTCATGTCACAGGCGAATGTGTCCAGAGCAAAGGCAGTCCGAGCCCTGAAAAACAACAGTAATGATATTGTAAATGCTATTATGGAATTAACAATGTAACTATTTGACGGAGAGGACACTCCCCATCCCCTCCCCCCTTTTTGGTGTTTCAAAGGTGGAACTGCAGCTTGGTTTGAAATTTGTACTGTTTCTATCACTAATAAAGTTGTGGCTTCTTGTTGGATGAAAAAAAAAAAAAAAGAAATGTACATTGGCTTTGTAACCTATGCTGACTGTCAGTTTCTCTTCACTGATAACTAAAGCGTGGTGGTTTCATCCACATGCCGATTAGAGATCTTACTATTTCCCTGCCTTGTTTGCTCCTTAAATAAAACTGAGTGGATATCACTTTATTATTGGAGCTGAAGTAGAAATTTTGCTTGTCCTGAATTGAAGTCTTTATAAACTGTTCATATCAAAAACTATATACATTTGCCAATCTTTTTTGTTTTTTGTTTGGGTTTTGTTTTTTCCCTTGTTTTGCTTGTTTTCTTTTGTTGTTGTTGTTTTGTGTTTCTAAGAGAGGGTTTTCTAGTGTAACAGAGCACTGGCTGTCCTGGAACTAGCTCTGTAGACCAGGCTACCCCAAACTCACAGAGATCTGCCTACCTTTGCCTCCCAAGTGCTGGGATTTAAGGTATGTTCTACCATTTCCCGGCTTTGATCTGTTTTGTTTCACACTTTAATATCTATTTTATCCTCTCATTTCTCATGGTGTATTTTTATCATAAGAAATCTTGCATTTACCTAGTCTGCTAGGTTTTCTATTTATTCCTCTTTAGAAATAAAGTATATTTTGCTTTCGTGTTTAGGCATACTATCCATTTTCTATTTATACTAACAACCCCAAAATTGTCTAGTGTTGGGGATTAGTTTCAGCACTGCTACAGATACTATAGTCGATTGCTGCCCAAATCCCATAAGTAAAATGCAGCATTATTTGCAAAAAGTTTATACCTATCCATCCATTCCCAAAGCAAGTGCTAGAGGATATACAGCCCTATCACAGTGTAGACATCTATGTGAATAATTCACACAGCTATATAATAGTTCGTTATTATAACATACAGAATAATGCATCTGTACATAGGGAAACGTCCACGAATGTTCAGTACAGGTGCAGTTGTCTTCCAGAATATTGTTTGATCTTCAGAAGAGACCCCCGAGCAAAAGCAAGGGTAGTGGAAGCTGTTGCATTTGAGGTGAGATCGGGGTTGTTGTTGCTCTTTTCCCCTGTGGCCGTCTACCATAGTTCTCATTGTTGAAAAGGCATGACTTTTCTGCCTGGTGAGATCGCTCGGTGGGTGAAAGTACTTGTCACACAAACTTCCTGACCTGAGTTCGATCCATGGACTTGCTAGAAAGTAGAACGAGAAAAGCAACCTTAGAGTTGCCCTCCGACCTTCTTCACCTGAGCACTGTAGTATGGCCACACTCGATTCAAACACACGCCACGACTATGAATAATAAATAAATAAACAATTAAAATTTTAACTTAACATTTCTCTCCTCCATAGACTAGCATGTTTACTTATGGAAATGAATTGGTCATATATTCTTGGTGTTTTAAGTTTCTTTATAGTTCTGCAAAACATATGGCAGCGGCTTGTCACTTTCTCCAGGAGGGCCTGTTGGGAATTTGGAGGGAAGCCCACGGAATCTATGTGTAAATTTGTAGGACTCAGGAACACCCCTTGGGGTCTACATGTTTGAGCTAGTGATGTGACTTGATTCCGTTATCTTCTTTATAAGATTACTCTATTATTTTATGAGTATGGGTGCGTTTCATGTCTATGTACCATGTGATGTAGTACCAGTGGCTGCCACAAGAGGGGGATGAGATTCCCTGGAACTGGAGCTTCAAACAACTGTGAGCAGTCATGTGGGTAATGGAGAGGGAACCTGGGTTCTCTGGAAGAGCAGCCAGTGCTCTTAGCCACTGCATGGTGTCCACACAGCAATCAAGAAGGTCCTCCTGCATGCTCAGGCGCTAAAACCTGTGTCTTAGTTTGGGTTTTTATTGCTGTGGAGAGACACCATGGCAATGGCAACTCTTAAAAAGAAAACATTTAATTGAGGTGGCAGCTTACAGTTTCAGAGGTTCGGTCCATTACCATCATGGCGGGGAGCATGGCAGCGTGCAGGTAGACATGGTGTAGGTTACGTCTCGACAAGAAGGCAGCAGGAAGTTGACTGACCGTCACACTGAGTGACGTTTGAGAAAAAGATCTCAAAGCCCATCCCCACAGTGACACTCTTCTTCCAACAAGACCACACTTCCTCCAGCAAGACCACAGCTCCCAACAGTGCCGCTCTCTTAGGGCATCTCTTTCTTTCAAACCACCACAGCCTGCATGTGGCATCCCACACAGAGTCAGGACCTCAGGCCTGTGAGATCAGAGTCAATTTCCTTCCCAGGGACTAAGGAATGGACCGGGGGAAAACCCACTTTTGAACAGAAAATTTAAAATAAGTTTCTTTTAGTACTCAGGTAACCAATTGTAATAAAGGAAGAAAAAGACAAAGAAACAATAGATATTGATACACTGCGATTAATACCTTAAGTTATTAGTTATCTTAAAGGTAGAATTGTGACAAAATCATATAATAGAAACGGGCAGTTTTACAATATGCTTGCAAAATGGTAGACAAGAGTGAACACTCTCTCGGGGATGGTAGTTGAGTTCTGTGACAGAGTCAGGCTGACAGGGAACCAGAACAGCTTTTTGATATTATGGAGATTAAAACTCTTCCTGGACAGCTTCTGAGCATCACTGACCTTAACTTTAATAAGGAAACAAATAGACGTCGTCAGTTATTTTAAGTCTTTGCAGAATTTGCTTTGGCTCTGAGAGTGTTTCTCCAAAAGTTACTTTCTTCTTGAAGCCTCTTCCCCCTTGAGTAGGGACTTATTGTGTCATCCGCCACAAAATCATACAGCACTTTGATCCAGGAGCTGTGCTGGGGGAGTTTATCGTAGTACTCGGCTGCTATTTTCCTCACCTGGAAGTGAAAAACACAGCAAGGTGAAGAGTGGGTGTTACGGAGGCCTCAAGACAGCAGGTGAGTGTCTGACAGACTGAGGGACAAAATACCGAGCCAGCCAAAGGGCATCACCTTTGCTCATGGTCCTCCAGACTCCCTGCAGGTCTTCATGAATAAAGACTACAGATCACAATCACACGAACAGCTCAGTTTCAGAACCCACACTCTCTCACAAACATTGATTCAAATATACTCAAAAAAAAAAAATACTGGCAAACCGAATCCAGGAACACACTGGAAGCATCATCCACCACGATCAAGCAGGTTTCGTCCCAGAGATGTAGTAAGAATTACAGTTACTATATTTATATCTATTTTTGTCATGATTAAGGAAAACTATAATTATTACTATCTATTATGCAATGCCATTAGACTCCAGAAGGATATAATATTACCTAAGCAAACAGAAAGTTCATTGTAAGCAACTTCCAAAGTTGCTGGAAGCAACTTCCAGAATTGACAGAGACATCTCACTGCCTGCACAGTTACCCAAAGTTCTTCTGTACCTTTGGGGCATCCATCTTCAGCCCACAGGCCCATAGTATCCAGCAGACTTTTCCATAAAGCAGGAAATGTCAAAGACAGTTCCACCTATACTGGCAGTTTGTCAGTCATTTTCTTTTGTGTCCTGCAGAATGTCTTGCAGACTCTTTTATGAAGCAGGGACTCTGAAAGACTGTCTCACCTTTAGGCAAGCTCAGCACTCATCTCTCTGTGGGTCCTGCATGTCCAGTTTACACAGCATATCAAAAAGCAGTCTAGGCAAGAGAAGTTTCTTGCCCAAATGGCTAGCAAACTCCATGAGGAGCCTCTTTGATGCCCATCTTTTTCTTGAAGTAGATTAGTGCTTCCAGGAGCAGAGTATCTCACTGTCATGAAAAGTCCTAAATTCTTAAACATTTTAAATGTCATATTCTAAATGTCTCTGAAAATTTTGAAGAATACCTATCTAACTGAAATATATCTCTATATATCTAGAAAACCTAACTAACAAGGCTACAAGCTTGACTATTATAGATGATTATCTATTAACCTATATTTCTTAATTATACATTATATTTTTAAATGAGCTGCACAAACACAATACCTTAATCAAGAGCAGAAATATACATATTACAAAATTGATTTTAAATTTGTATCAATAAACCAAGATCCATACCAATGTAAATCTCTATATCATATCCCCTTTAAATGTAAATAAACATTTATAAACAATATTTGGGAATATGGGCATAGTTCTCTCCAAACTGCTTCCTGCTTTTTGTTGGGCAAAGTATTTGGGGGGGGGGGTGTTCATAGCAACCTTTTAGAGGATTTTGGTGCATCAAGCCACATTAGTCTGGAAGGATTCCATAGGTTCTCATCCTCTGTGAAAACAAATGAAGAACCCCTTTTCCAAAGCAACATATCCTTAGACTCAAATTCTGAGGTCAAGATATCTTTAAAGTATATATGTTGTTTACTTAACTCCTTCACAGTCAAAAAATTCAAAAAAACACAATAATATACATAATCCAGACTCTCCGTGTGTATTTCATCCTTACATGGCTTATTTGTTTTTACTCTATTACTTTTTAATGTTTATTTTATTGTTTTTACTCCTTTATTCTGTGACATTTGCTCAATTATGTTTATGGCAGCATTGTTCATAATAGTCAGAACCTGAAAGCAACCTAGATGCCCGTCAACTGAAGAATGGATAAAGAAAATGTGGTACATTTACACAGTGGAATATTACTCAGTGGTAAAAAGCAATGACATCGTGAAATCACAGACAAATGGACAGAACTAGAAAAAAACTATCCTGAGTGAGGGAACCCACACCCAGAAAGACAAATACAGTATGTACTCACTCACAAGTGAATATCAAATATAAAGCAAAGGATAACCAGCCTACAGTCCACAATCCCAGAGAAGCTAGAACCCTTGTCCAGAAACAGAAGGAAGCAGACACAGAGATCCACAACCTGCCACTGTGCCCAGCTCCCAGAGAACAAGCCAAGAGAGGCAGGAGTGATAATATGAACAAAGGGGTCAAGACCATGATGGGGAAACCCACAGAATCAACTGACCTGAGCTGGCAGGAGCTCACTGACTCTGGACTGACACTGGGGAACCTGCATGGGTCTGAACTAGGCCCCTGAATGCAGGTGACAATGGGGTGGATTGGGCAGTGTGTGGGGCCTCTGGGAGTGGGACCAGGATCCGACCCTAATGCATGAACTGACTTGTAGAGCCCATTCTCTATGGAGAGAAACCTTGCTCAGCCATGGAGGGGAGGGCCTTGGTCCTACCTCAGGGCGGTGAGGAGACAGATTTAGCTTACTTCCCAGGGGAGGCCATACTCTCTCTGAGGACAAGATGGGGGGAGGGAGGGGAGGTAGCAGGAGTGGGAGAACAGAGGGAGAAGGAACATGGATTTGGTATGTAAAAAATTAATTAATCAATTAAGGAGGAAGACAGCATGAAGGGAGAGAGAGGGATGCCCTGGGGCTTAAGTCAAGATGTCTGACATAAGCTAAGTTTTCAGTATCAGGATGGCTACAGAAAGTTACACATACTTTTCTATGTGGCTTATTTTGGGGAAAAAAAGAAACCATGTGTTCAGAGGATTACTACTGGCTTAGTCTCTAAGGAAGACCCACTTAAAAAAAAAACATAAAAGTTCTAGGCTATAGAGATGGCTCAGAAGAGTGTCTTCCAATATTGTAGAAGACTCGAGTTCAGTTCCCAGCACCTACATGGCAGCTCACAACCGCCTGTAACTCCAATTCCAGGGGATCTGACACCCTCTTCTGGTTTCTCTGAGCACAAAACACACACGTCGTGCACATCCGTGTCTGCAGGCACTCACACGTACACAGCAGAGGTCAACAAAAGCCACACTAGAGATTCAGGGCAGACAGACACCAAGGAATCGGGCACTAGCGTCACGTTACCCTTGTTCAAGGTTGTGCTCACGCAGGTAGGTGCTGCTTTTTTCAGATACTTTGTTCTGAAAACGTTAAGCCTGGTGAACAGTGGAGAGAATAGTCCTGTGCCCTCATGGGCCTTTCGCAGGGGTGCAGGGGTGTCACAGTTCCCCGGGACAGTTGCCCGCTAATGTTCTGCATAAAACAAACCCACACTTGTTCTCCTGCTGGACCTATTGAAACTAAGTTGGGGACCTCATGCAAGAGCTCCAGAAAAGGTAACAACAGAAGTGTTTCATGCCTCACTATCTCAACATGTGTTCCTCAAAGTTGCCACTCTATAAACCAGATTTCCAAAGTCCATGCCTGGTCCAGTCTCATTCACCACCGTTCCTGCATGCCTGCTGCCATGAGGATCACGGGCTAACCCTCTGGGACTGTGAGCAAGCCCCTAATGAAATGCTTTCTTTCCTAAGCTGCCTTAGTCACGGTGTCTCCTCTCTGCACTTGAATGGATGCTGAGAGGCCTAACCAGAGTCATTTACTGGACAACAGACTTTACACATCTCCCAGTACTTCTGGACCTTAAATGTAACCACTAAGCCTCCGGATCTAAAAGCGTGTATCCTTAGTAAACACTAGCCTGTTGGGCACTAGATGTATATTACACTTAGATTTTCATTTTAACAAGCAGCTTTGGTTGATAAAATATACTAGCTTTCTTTAAAAACAATTAAGTGAAGACCAATTTGGAAAAAAAAGACTAATTTGGATTATACAACTATTAGGAATGAAAATATTTACAAAATCTTTCACTTACCAGGGGCAGGTTTTTTTGCAGGAATGTTGGGGAAGTCACGGTGTTCATTATGATAGCCCACACTGAAGGTCAGCAGATTCAGAGGCCCATATTATGAGTTTGTTTCGTGCCCCTTTATATAGCCCAGCAATTGGGTGCAAACCTCGGCCAAGCAGGGAGGCTGCTAACATGTAGACTAGAGATTTAATTCCAAAAACATAGTAAACTATAATGTCAAAAATGATCTGGGTCACGGTATTGATGATTTCCAGATAAGTAATTGGTTTGTGATTGATGAACAGGGGTCTAAAAGCATAAGAGAGAGGTTGAAGGATAACCCAGACAAGCTTCCTGAAGGTGGTGCAGAAGAACCAGCCCTCAAAATCGGTAGGAATATCCACATCAATGCCATCAGCTCCGAGGTATAGGTGATGGTCCATGTGGTATCTCTTAAAGGAAACTGAATATGGAACTCCAATAGGGAGGTTAGCAAACATTCCAAACCAGCGGTTCCACAGCGCCCTATAGTGGCCAAAGAGGAAATTGTGGAAATCTCATGGATTCCCCAGAGTCACTGAGTGCTTATTGGAGCTACCAAAGACAAAGGACCAAAATAGGACCCATTTCCACTCCAAGTCCTTCACTAAGTGAAATGAAACCAGCTGGACAAGGAATATCACGGATATGATCCAGATCAGGTTGGGGTCAGGTTGCACCAAGGATTTTATCTCTGGATGTTTTGCAGTAAGAACAGAACACCCAACAAGCATGATCAATGGAGATTAGTGTAATTGCAATCATAATCAATCAGGTTTCCATGACACGGTGGCAGAGCAGCTAGTCATTAACATGTAGACTCACAAGCGGGACACCTTCCTCTAAACATGCACAACTGCTAAGTAAAACCGCGCCGAAGACCCAATGATAAGATCACTAAACTCAGAAGAAGACATTGAGGTAAATCTTCATGACCTCTGTGATTTCTTATGTATCCTTCTTTTTTTAAAAAAAAAATATTTTTATCTATTTATTATGTATACAATATTCTTTCTGCGTGTATGCCTGCAGGCCAGAAGAGGGCACCAGACCTCACTACAGATGGTTGTGAGCCACCATGTGGTTGCTGGGAATTGAACTCAGGGCCTTTGGAAGAGCAGGCAATGCTCTTACCCTCTGAGCCATCTCTCCAGCCCCTTATGTATCCTTCTTAAAGGTATTGGTGCAAAAAGGGAGAAAAGTAGACTTATTAAAATCTTTTCTTGGGCTGGAGTTCTGGGGTAAGTAGGCGTCTTACCCTGGATTATACAATTTAAAGTTAGTTCATGGAGAAATTGTATTAACACTAGCGCTTGAAAACGGTATACCAAACACCAAGAAGGAAGCCAGAAAAAGTGCGGTGTATCATCTTATGGTAGAGTATGGATGGATCTGAGACTGGGGCCAGGGCACAGCTGCAGCTGGGGATGGAAGGCCAGAGCGGGGTAGAGTCTGGCTCACCGGCCTCTGCCAGTGGTAGCTCTTCCTCCATAGCCAAAGGTGGCTGTGTTAGAATCCAGGTGGAGTGGTTCCTGAAGGGTCACAGAATCCAGACGATGATGGGACTCAGCCGTGAATGGTAGAGGTACATCCACCCCCACTGTTCCTAGGAGGTCTAAAGTCATAGATTGACCTCTCTAGTGGCCGAGTGTGATGCCACAGCTGGAATAGGGCCTCGCTTGGCTGTTTCTGCTGCCGGTGTGTGTATCTGCCTACAGAGTGAATGTAAGGCCTGGCTTCCCAGAAGGAGGTGTTGCTCTCTGAGCATGTGTAGGCAGAGCCTCTTCCAAATGACAGCACGCAGGCAACGTGATGCCACACAAGAAACTGTCTCTCTTGACTACTATCTCAGGTTTACCTCCAAAATAATGAAGAGGGCGCTCTCTCAGCTAATACACTCTGACCCCCACCTGAAGGTGGCGATCTCTCAGCTGACATGGTCTGATCCCTTAGCTGGAGGTAGCTCTCTTTTAGCTGATGTGAGCGAAATTGTTTAGTCATGGAGAAAAAAATTGTGTCATTTGCAGAAAAATGGAACTGGAGATCATTATGTTCAGCAAATTAAGATGAACACGTATGGTATGTGTCCTCTCATGTGGACATGAGAGAGAGACATGAAGGAAGGGTTATTGTTTCTGTTAGGCACCAAGGAGGGGAGATAGGTATAGATAATGAGAGAATTATAACCAAAGTACGTTTTATATATGATTGAAAATGTCATAATGAAACCCATTGTAATGCTAATTAACACAATTAATAAAAACATTCAGAAAGCCATGCATGGTGCCACATGCCTGGAATCCCAATATTCAGGAGAATGAAGCAGGAGGATTACAACTTGGAGGCCAATCTGACCTTGAGACTCTGTCTTTAAAAAGGAAAGGAAAGGAAAGCAATGGATTTGAGAAAATACGGTGGGAAAGGTTTCACTGCTCCGTTTGTCTGATGCTTAGTTAGGGTTCTGGGGTGCGTGAGTGCATACAATACTCCATAGAGTCAGCCTGGTCAGGATCCCCTTAAATACCTAACACTAATTAAGAACACAAAGACACTTTTTTTCCTTTTGTATTTTTGAGACAGGGTCTTTCTATGTAGCCCTGGCTGTCCTGGAACTCACTGAGTGACCAGGCTGCCCTTGACCTCACAGAGGTCCACCTACCCCTGTCTCCCAAGGGCTGGAATTCCATCGTAGGGATTCCGTACACCTGACTAAGGCACTTTCCCGATTAGCAGCATATGGAAGGTTATTATATTAACTTATAGAGAGAACATGGCATTATTTTACATTTTTGCCAATCTTTTAATATCTGGCTTAAGAGGAGAAAGATGCATTCTGTATCTATCAGTGTTTTTGGTCTGTTATGAAAACTACGATGGACAAAACTACAGAATAAAACCTTGTTTGGTCCACCATACAATCGGGAAATGAAGTATTTTCATGACAGTTTCACACAGACATTGCCTTTTATACTTCATTGAACTTTATGAGTGACAGGCTCTTCTACCAGTTGTTGGGTGGGAAAGAGTCACCGTGAGAACAGTGGGAACAACGCAGCGGACTGATGTGTCCGGGGTTGTGGGTTTTAGGATGTGTTTGTTCCGAGAGTCGGCTCCGCTGCTGTTGCAGGGGACCAGAGTTTGACAGTTCACAAACATCTGTAACTCCAGTTTCAGGGGAATCCAACGCCCTCTTCTGGCCTCTGTGGTCACTGCAGGCATGTAGTGCGCTTACCAACAAGCAGGCAAAAACACTTATACACAAATTTTTAAATAAAAATTTTAAGTTCATTTGCTTGGTTTTGTTTTTTGAGACAGGATCTAGCTAAACAGCCCACGCTGGCCTCAAGTTCACTGTCTCCTGAGACCTGAGCCTGTGGGATTGCAGGGCTACCACAATGCCTAGCTCGGGAATGTCTTAACCTGTCTGGTGATTAGATTTATATTGCTATTGCACAAGTCTATCTTTCTTTCTTTCTTTCTTTCTTTCTTTCTTTCTTTCTTTCTTTCTTTCTTTCTTTCTTTCTCTTCCCGCTCTCTTTCTCTCTCAAGGTTGAGTCTTATTTTACTCAGGCTGGCCTTGAACTTGTGATCTCTCTGTCTCAACTTTTCAAGCATCTGAAATTCAAGCCAACACCACTGTGCCAAGCTGGCCTGGGTTTCCTTTGGGGACGGGAAGACTCAGGAGGAGTTCTGTGATTTTTATCCAAATTGTCACCCACACGTTTCTCAAGTCTGGCATGTGTGTAAACGTAGGGTTTCGGCACCAGATGTGTGAATTGACGACATGCCTGCTCCAAGGTATCATTAGGCAGAAGGTTTTTGTTGTAGATATGCAGGAGAGTACAGCCAGAGGCATATGGAAGAGTCCAGAACAGAGAGAGAAAGCAGTAGGTGAGACATGGCTGGCAGACTGGACTTGGCCATGAGAAGAGAGGGAGGTGGGAAAGAGTCTAACAAGAGAAAGAGAACCAAGAGAGAGAGAGAACCAAGAGAGAAGGGACCAAGAGAGCTCATGGCCAAAATAGCCGAGTTATAAGGGAATGGGGGAGGAAAACCCATGAGCTGGAGAAGTTTTGGGTTGGGAGTGGGGTGAGAGGATCTGAGCAGGGTCGGGATGTCAACAAAGACTCTCTAGCAGGTACTTGTGATACTGAGGTAGCCCAGAGGCCAGCATGCACTTCTGTGTGCTCACAGACACCAGAGTTAGCCCTCAGCTCCAAGTTTCTTCTGGACCTGAGCGTGCATGAGTCAGCTTTCCCTCCTCTAACAAGAGCTTGAAGTAATCAGCTTATGAAGAAAGCAGGTTGGTTCTGATTTGGAATTTTAGAAGTCTCAGATTTTGATTTGTTGGCCTTGCTTGGGGCCTGTGGTGACACATCATGGCAGGAGCACATACTGGAGAAAAAAATGTTCGACTCATAGCCAGGGAATCGGGGCGATGAGGATGAGAGGGTGGGGATCCCATGATTCCCTCCAGGAGCATGGCCTGCCGACCTCTCACTAGGCCCCATCTCTTACACAGTTTCCATGCCTCCCAATAGCACCTGCATAGTAACAGAGCCTCCACCACAGGAAAGGGAGGGGAGGGTGTTTAAGATCCAGTCAGAGGCACCTGGGTATTCTAAAGCACATGCCAAGAAACAGCCTTTTTCTTTTTCTTTTTTTTTTTTTTTTTTTTTTTTTTTTTTTTTTTTTNTTGGTTTTTCGAGACAGGGTTTCTCTGTGGCTTTGGAGCCTGTCCTGGAACTAGCTCTGTAGACCAGGCTGGTCTCGAACTCACAGAGATCCGCCAGCCTCTGCCTCCCGAGTGCTGGGATTAAAGGCATCGCCCGGCGAAACAGCCTTTTTCTTTCTTTCTTTCTTTCTTTCTTTCTTTCTTTCTTTCGTTCTTTCTTTCTTTCCTTTTCAAACATAATCTATTTTAGCTGCGACACTGTATCCATTCTCTCCCTCACTGAGCTTTGGGATGGCTTTTGAGCAAACACATAGAAAATCTGTCTGAACCTCTCCCCGCTCCGATGAACTCTCTGTCTCTATGTTTGTTAACCTCCTTCGTGTAAACTAGACTTTGAAGCCTCTTGCACCACATTAGAGTTCATGGCCTGTGGGTGACAGACAAGAGGGAGTCAAGGCTACCTCTCTGCTTTGGTTTTATTGGTTTTCAACTATGACTTTACTCAGATGTAGTGCACATATCATAACATATACTCTGTTTCTTTATTTGTTCATTTTTACCATGCTGAGGATCCAATCTAGGGCCTTCTGCTTGCCAAGCAAGTATCCCACTACAGAGCCACACCCAGCCTCTAAGTTCATCCAACACTGCGGTTCCATGGTGTCCTAATTGGATTTTGTTTTCTTTTGTCAAACTGACACAAGCTGGAGTTATCTGAGAAGGAACCACAGTTCCTGTGTAAGATTGGCCTGTAGGCAAGCCTGTGGAGCTTTTTATTAATTAGTGATTGATGTGGGAGGGCCCAGCCTGCCAGGAAGGGGGCCACCTCTGGGCACATGGTCTTTAAGAAAGCAGGTTGAACAAGCCAGGTTGAGCAATCCATTAACAGTGGCCTTCGTTTTAGCTCCTGTTCCCAGGTTCTTGCCTTGTGTTCCTACCCTGACTTCCCTCCGTGCTGGAGTGAGACCAAAAAGCTATAAGCTGAAACCAACCCCTTTCTCCCCAAGCTGTCTTGGGTCATGGAGTTTTAATCCCAGCAATAGGAACGCTAACTAAGACAAGTGGGTTCAGCATGTCCTCATGACGGTACAGTCATCACCTGGCTTGCCTTGAACTCACAGAGATTCGCCTGCCTCTTCCTCCCGAGTGCTGGAATTAGGAATATAATAATAACTCCACCACTGTCCAGTGAGTTAGAATGTTTTCACCCTCACTGGGTTAGGAATAATAAATGTGGCCACTTTGGTGATTGGCAAGAGACAGAGCTCCTATGGGAGCAATTTGGAGGGAGGCTCGGGGACTTGCCTGGACTGTGCACTTTGGAGGAGGCCCACAGGTGCGAGAGGGTATATGTGCCGGATGCTGTAGAGCTGAAGTACCAGGAGATTCCATGTTTGGATAGAGGATTGGCAACATGCTCTCCAGGGGTTCCACGACGGTGGGAAGGAGCTGACTATGTTCAGTTGAGGGAAACTGCCCCTCAGAATGGAGGTTTGGGCCATGGTGAGCAGCGCAGAAGGCTGGAGCCAAGGGTGAGAGGTGAAAATTTAGAACCCTGCCCTCCAATGTGTGCAGAGGGATAAGCCTGAACCTCCCAGCAGGCCCCAGCAGGCCCCAGCAGGCTAGGCCCTCCCTCGCAGTGGTGTAGCTGGTCATCCTGTCAGTGTGTTGACTAAAGCACGTAGAGGCTATTGGCTAGTCTTCGGAGCGGCAGAGGTGACGACGGGGGTCTTGGCAGGCTAGCCAGTGGAGAGCAGGTTAGCCCCAAGGGTGCCAGGAACTGTGGTTGGCATTTCTGCTTGGGCACCTTTGCCTCCTTCCTCGCTGTGCTGGCCTTTGCTTGGCGTCCCTGTCACACCTCACAGTGTGTGCTTAAAGACAAGGTTTTTGCGTGTGTATTTATATCCACACTTCATTCTTTAGTTTATTTACTTGTATTTTCTCTGTGGTTCTGAGAATGAACCCCAGGGCCTTGTTGTCCATGCAAGACAAGCACCCCAAGCTTATCCCCAGACCTTGGTTTTGTTTTTAAACTTTATTCACGTGCCAATTCATTTATAAAATAATTACAACTGCTCGCTAGAAAGGCGAGAAAAAGGGTGGGAGAAAGGCTGTCAAACCTGGCCTGTTCGGCTTTTGGGTTTAGATTCCACAGACTGCTGACTGCCCGGCAACGTGAAACCTTTGCTTGGTGCTCAGCAAGCCTTGGCCGCCTAGGCAACTCGGGGGTGGAGCCGAGAGAGGGGTGGGACTCGTAGGGGCGGGGCTAACGGGCTGCTGGGGTCCCCGCAGCTCTAGTCCCGCAGACTTGCAAGAGGAGCTGGGGAGTGGAGGGACTGCACACCTGCGGCCTCCTGAGCGTGAGCGCGATCCTAACCGTAAGCTCCGGGGACAGCGGTGGCAAGTGCTGCGTTTAGCTCCTGCAGTTAAATGCGCTTCCCCCATCCCAAGGCTGATCCCCGGCGTGCTCTAGGCCCTGCCTTCTCGTCCTGCGTCCGAAGCCCCATTCCTTCCCACCCCTTCCCTGGGCCGTCCGGTGCGCTTCGGAAGCAAGGGGTGGGTGTTAGGCCTGACCGCGCCGCTCCTTAGCCCTCTCGCTCGGTTCCCCACAGGTGCAGATTTGCCCCTTCGGCTCCAGGCTCGGGGCTTGTCCAGGCACCTGCCCCGACCCTGGTGGCGCAGGGCGCTAGCGCTACAGGGATCCTTTAACTTCTCCACTCCGCACCTCCCGCTGTTTAAACTTCCAGCGGCACAAAGCGGGGTTCGCCTTGCCCGCGTTGGGTTGGCGGGATCGGTGGGAGGTGGAAGCATCGGGTACCTACGCGCAGCTCGCCCGAGACTAGGATCGCGCCTTTGCTAGCATTCTGCCGCTGCTGGCGAGAACTGTTAGTTAGACTTTGGGGGTGTTTTGCTTGCTTCTCTGCCTCTGAATTCGGCGTGATCTCTCTCTCCCTCTCCCTCTCCCTCTCCCTCTCCCTCTCCCTCTCCCNNNNAAAAAAAATGGTAGAAAAGAACCCGAGTTTCAGAAAACAGGAATTACGTAATAGAAATAGGCAATGAATACAGAGAGTGTGAGAGAGTAGGCTTAGAGATTGTAGCTCTCCAGTGCTTGTTACTAGCACCAAGTGTTTCAAGTGTTTCTCTCTCCCTCTCCCTCTCCCTCTCTCTCTCTCTCTCTCTCTCTCTCTCTCTCTCTCTCTCTCTCTCTCTCTCTCTCTCTCTCTCTCTCTCTCTCTCTCTCTCTCTTTTAAAGCCACAGTGCTCCAGAGGATAACATTGTTAGTGTGATAGTAGCTTCCTTCCTCAAGAGGAGCCTTTCACTGGCTGTGCCTGGTCTGACGTAGCAGAAAACGAAGGAGGGAGGGGAAAAACGCATGGGCGTGTTCGGCAAACAGTTTCCATTCCCAAATACCCACACAAGGAGGGCCACGTGATGGCTGCCTGTGTCCCTGTTGAAGTGTCTCCAGTGGGGCTCTGCCTAGGGACCCGGACGGCTGTTCATACACCGCCCTACACCCTGGGAGTGGCAGGGGCGTGCTTTTATGGGATGAGCTTTTGGACGGACAACGAGCACAATCCAACCCAGCACCACAAAATAAACAAGTATATATTTGTACATTTTAAATTGTATTAGAAGATGATATGTGCTGTAGAAAACAGAAAAGTATTAAAAAGAGAAAAGGATTGTTGAGTGGAACTCGAAGGCCTCACAGAGGCAACATTTCATCACTCCTGAAGAGATAGAAAGTCACTTTGTGTGTGGGCGGGGGTGCTGCGCTAGACTGAGGAAAGAACGCACAGGTCCTGAGGCAGGAGGGTACGCCTCGTGTGGATGACTTTTATATCCTCGTTTGCAGTCTGAGAGGAGTGACCGTTGTCAAAGAGAGGGCCCGAGCTTTCTGCCGTCCCGATTCCAAGAAAAGAAGATTTCCCCTAAGCTCTTAACTGCTCAGAAGTCAGCTGTGGGAGCTTCAGCACGGTTTCTAATGCTCCATGTTGTCTGGTGTGGCTGTGCCTGCCTTTTGGCTGTGCCTAACACACCCCGGCTGCCACAGTACGGGGTGAGCAGAGCGAGGGATTTTTAGTGAAAGTTGGGAAAGTGTGCACCTCCACCAGACCCCTGGGGTGCCCATTTTCTGCCTAGTGCCCAAGTGGTGCCTACAAAAAGCCCCTGTCACTATGAGCAACATCCTACCTGTTTTCCCATTACAGAGGTGCCGGCATGCCCAGGCATAGCTCCTACCTACCTGGTCCCTACACTCTTTTTTCCCCCTAGCATTCTGGCTCAGGCTCAAGAATTTGAAGGGCAGAAGCTGTCCAAATTCCATTTCTTGATTCTTGTTCTGAGACCTTGAAAACATGGAACACAGCCTGGTTCTAGAGGATGGGGGACAAAAGAAGTCAAGGACGAGATTAGAGACAAGAGGGCCTCTACTCAGTCCCACCCCCTGGGTCACCTGCAGGTGGTCATCAGGCCAAGCTAGTGATGAGTCTTCAGTGGGCTCTGCTGATCATCCTGGGAAAAGGTCCCCAAGAGGAAACCAACCTCTGCTCAGAA
Source organism: Alexandromys fortis (assembly GCF_014885135.2). NCBI lineage: Eukaryota > Metazoa > Chordata > Mammalia > Rodentia > Cricetidae > Alexandromys > Alexandromys fortis. The sequence goes on along the minus strand of NW_026067925.1, from coordinate 8,463,231 downwards.
CCTTCTCCTGCATGACGATGCCCAGTGCAGTGGGGAGACCGGGTCCCCATCTCCATCACGTAATCAATTACACAAACTGGGTCAGAGAAGCACTTGCCCTGCTACCAGAGTTTATTGGCTTTCTTGAGGGACATCACAGTTCCTGCTTTCTCAGCAGAGGGCAACTGTCATCACTCTCAGAGTGGCCTGCATGCCCTGCCACCATCACAGGGCTGGAGTGGCATCTTCTCTCATGGCCCAATGCCTGCCTTCCCTTTGCTGCCGCTGGTCACCCCCACTTCCCCGGAGAGCCAAGTCACTGCACAGCCACACCCTGCGTGCTCTTCCAAGGCCTGGGGAGCTCACTGTAGGGGGAAAGTGTTGTTCCAGTTGTGTTATTGAAAAGGCCATACAGAAAATTCTCTAGCTGGCCCGCCAACAAGCAAGAAGCCTTGTACCGAATAAGAAGCAGGCGTCTTTGCTGCCTTTAGCGTTGGAGAGACTGGTGAGCAGCGATGCAGTGTGGACGTCTCTTTGGCACTTACTGGTTAGATTATTAGGAGCAAACTTTCTCTCTGAATTTTAAGTGCTCTTGAAAACAGAGGGAAATCCCCTTTATTTCTTAGGTTATAGTATTGCATGAGGTGATAACGCCAAAGTCTGGCTGTCGGCTGCAGCGAGGACACAGCTCATCAGTGTGGCCTTTCCTCTCCCTCCTTCCAGGGTATATTAAAATCTCTGTTGCCCTTGGCCTAGCTGTCACTGTGTTCTCCTTGTCACAAAGGGGCCAGGGTGATCTCTGTTCCTTGATGGCACTAGGTGGGATGGCGGTGTTATTCCCAGAGGAAGACGCCGCAGAACAACGGTGGGGCCCATCTGTCGCATAGGACAACCATGAGACCCGTCTCATAGTATTGGTGGTACCTGTCTGTGTATGAGGGCCATTTCAAGAGATAGTCCCACCTAGTTTCTTGGTGAATTTTGAAGTCAACCTGTTCAAAGGATTTATATTAAATATGTCTTAGCATACCTATTTTAATCTAAACTTTTATTTAGTATCTGAGATTATGAAGTGATTTATGGGGTTCATTGTACACTTGTTTGTTGATAAGAAAGGAGTATTAATTTTTTTAAAAGCAGGCCATAAAAGGTCAAAGGAGTTCTTACTGTATGTCACAAGGAAGTGGAGACACATGGTTTGACTGTTAAGCATGGTTTGGTCTTATTGTGAGGGTTTCTCTCAGGATTATAGCCTCTTGCAGGCAGTTTGAAAATTCTTGGCAAGAGACTTCACCAGATCCTGTGGGAGAGGGGCTCCTTTATTTCTCAGTGTCCCCTTATTTTCCCTGTCTTTCTACTGCTGTGTCACAGTCCAGGCTCTCAGTGAACTTCCTCTAGGCTGTGGGTACCTGAGCACGTGAGCATCCCTGCCATGGACACCTTTGCCTGGCTGTAGCCTGGCTGGCTGCAGTTTGCATTGTGATCCGGGAAAGCTATGGGGTGCCACAGTCATGGGTAGGGGGTCCCAGTGCCTCCATGGGCCATCAGAGAGTCACAGGTGAGGAGCAGCTTATATAAAGAGGACGTGGCTGCTCCAGGGTCTGGGTGAGCAGAAGGTTTCTATTGTAGATGTGAGGGACAGTACAGCCAGAGGCATCAGAGCAGGAAGAGAAAGTAGTCAGCTGAACGTGGCCAGCAGGCTGGACCTGGCCATGAGAGGAGAAAAAGGGAGCAAGTGAGAGAGGAAGACAAAGAGAACCAGCAGAGGGAGAAACTGAGTGTGAGACCTAGAGAGAGCAAGAAAGAGGAGAGAGAGAGAGAGAGAGAGAGAGAGAGAGAGAGAGAGAGAGAGAGAGAGAGAGAGAGAGCAAATGCTCTCCCACATAGCAGAAACAGCAGGGTTATAAGAACAATGCGTAGCTGCAGGGAGGGAACCCGCTGGGGACAGTTAGCATAGGGGAGGGATAAGAAGAGCCAGGGTGCCAGCGAGCCTGGAGACCAGCATGGGCTTTGGCATGCGAATAGGTACCAGAGAGGGCCCTTTGTTCCTTGGTAGAGGGGAGCAGGCTTCGACCTTTATCTAACTAACCCCCGGGATTTGAACCTGACACAGCTATTGGCTTGTCTTCTGTCCACTCTACCCAGAGCTGGCTGTCCTGCAGAAGGAGTGACTGTGACTGTTTGGAAGGCTGGCTTGTAGGTAGTACCAGACATAGTTCCAGAACCAAACCCAAACTCCTTTCTGGCAGACAGGGTTGGTGTCTGAAGTAGAAGTGTAGCCATGGCCCCATGCTGATGCCCCGTGAGGGAGATTTAGAAGTATACTTCTACCCCTCCCTGAGCTAGCAGGTGGGCTACAGGCTGCCTTCTCGTTTGCATTTTGTCTTGATTTTTTTTTCTTTACTTAAGTGGACTTATGTCAGAAGAGTAGACTTAGGGACAGAGAACCCTGCAGGCCCCAAATAAGTGAATCTTTCCTCTTTGAAAAGCAGGAGGCTCTTTAAGACTTGCATATTCTTCAGCCAAGACTTGAAATCAAAATCCATCTCTAGAACAAAGAGCAGAGGCAGCCTACGTTCCCTTGACCCTGGGAAAGGACAAGTAAGCTTGTCTCACTGTCGGGTCCAAAGGAAGCTCCATTTCCCCAACTCCTGGTGGTTAGACAAAAGTCAGCGTTCCTGAGGAACTTGTGAAGCCTTGTTCCCCTCTACCGAAGGAGCCAGTTCCCTCACCACTGCAGAAGGAACAAACAGCAATCTGTGGTGCCTATTAGCACACCAAAGTGCATGCTGGTCTCCAGGCTCCCTCAGTATCACAGGCGCCTAGCTCTTCTCACCTCCTCCACGACCATAAACTTCTCCAACTCCTGGGCCTCCCTCACTACAGCTGTTCCTTCTCCTTAGAGCCCTGCTATTTTGGTGATGTGTACTCTTGGTCTCTTTGTCTTCATCTCTTATTCCCTCACTAGCCCCCGCCGCAAACACACACACACAGACACACACAGACACACACATACACATCTCTCTCCCGCTCTGTCTGCTCCATTTCTGCTTCTGTCATGGCTGGGTCCAGTCTGCTGGCCATGCTCAATCTACTTTCCCAGATGCCTCTCATGGTTCTCTCCCTCATATCTACAATAAAAACCTTCCCCTTATGCATGCCCTGGAGGAGTCATGTCGTCAGTGTACATACTCTCCGGTGTGTTCTGCCCTTGTTTCATGGCTTTCTATAAGGTGTAAGATGACGTTGTGTGGAGAAACTTAGAGACCCCTCACTTGTCTAAATTGTAAGCAAATCCACTTTCCTTGGACGGCTTGTTTCTTAAACTGTTTTAAAATACAAAGAAGTCAGACCCCAGGTTTCTGGACCTGAGTGCCTGAGGGTGACAAGGCAGTTTAGGGGAGCTGGTCTCCCCTGTCCACTGAGTGTGGGGTGCTTTCCCCACTTGCAGCTTGCCTGTCTCTGGCAGACCTACTGCCCCACCAGCTTGCCCCTCTGAGAAAACAGAACTACCCAGAAAAATGGAAGCCTCCAGCCCCAGTGAGGGGAGGTGACTTTGTTCTCTTCTCACCGTGCACCCCATCATGGAGGCCACCCAGCCCTTGTCAGCCCTGTCCTCTGAGAGCCTGTACTTCAGGAGGAGATGATGCCCTGTTAGGGTCGGGCATCTTAACTCAGAGGTGACCTTGGGATCTTTTTCTTTCCTGTAGACAGAAGTTGCTGTCCCGCCTGGTCCCACAGTCAATCCCAAAGAAACACAGAAGTTTATATTAATTATAAACTTTTTGGCTTATTAGCTCAGGCTTATTATTAACTAGCTCCTATAACTTAAATAACCCACAATTCTTGTCTTTGTTTAACCACATGGCTTGGTGCCTTTTCTCAGTAAGGCATTCTTGTTGCTTCCTGTGCATCTGGCTGGTGACTGACTCTGCCTTTCTTCTTCCCAGAATTCTCTTAGTCTGGTCTCCCCACCTATACTTCCTGCCAGGCTACTGGCCAACCAGCATTTTATTAAACTAATATGAGTGACAAATCCTTGCAGTGTATAAGAGCATTATCCCACAGCACAGTACTGAGAATTGAACCCAGGGCCTCACAAATACTAGACAAGTGTGCTACCATTGAGCCACACTCAACTCCCTTGGCACACTCATAGGCCTTGGAGACTTTTGGTTCTCTTTTTGCAACCTAGACATTGCTATAAGCAAATTCAGTACTCTCCCAGCCTAAAATGAAACTGGCCAGGCTTCGGGGGGCTCTGCAGGAAGGTCACCAGGTACCCAAGAAGCCAGGAAGGTGGACTGGATTGCTCAGAAGGCCCAGGCTCCTGGCAATCCTGTTGCCTGCAGTGAAGAAGCTTCCAGACCATGAGGTTACAATCACTGAGGAAAATCACATGAGGGTGGGGTGTGGTGGGAAGGAAGGCAATGGTACGTCTGCTGTCCTAGCACGGGCATCTGCCAGCCCAGCGCAGCTGCAGCCTCCTTAAAGCAGGTGAGCCGTGCTCCTCAGACATCTAAGCCAGTGGAAAATGTGACCACTCCTGTTGTCGTTGGCAGAGCGGGAGCTGGAAGAGGGCTCTGGTGAAACTCCCAGGCTTTAGCACGTTGACCTGGCAATGCCCTTATGTTGTTAGAGGACGTTAAAAGCTGTGTGGCAGCAGTGGGGGAAATGAGTGAAGACAGAGCAGGTAACAGTTTAGTGACAGAGCATGTGCCTGTGTGAGTGAGGCCCTGCGGCCCAGCCTAGCACTGGAGAGAAGTATTATTATTATGTTTTGGTGTTTTCTCTGTGTAGCCCTGGCTTTTCCAGAACACTCGTTCTGTAGACCAGGCTGGCCTCGAACTCAGATCCATCTGCCTCTGCCTCCTGAATGCTGGGATTAAAGATGTCTGCCTGGCAAAAAAAATTTTTT
>NW_026067925.1:8405634-8457965 GCF_014885135.2 Alexandromys fortis | reverse complement strand
AGCCATCCAGGCCCCGCCCGCTCGCACGTGTGCTCCCAGCCCTCCCCAGCCAGCCCCTCTGTGGCGGTGGTCAGATTGAGGCCTGGACAAAGAACAGTCTCTTTCCTTAGGGTACAGGGACAACACTGAGGGCCTGGCCTCCAGCTGGGCTGGCCCTGGGCCCTGGGGTGCTTCAGCAGAGTACACTTTCAGATCCTAAATTTTCCACCCACCTCTGCTGAACCCAACGCCGTTCCCTTCTTTCTCTCTTCCACGTTTGCCTTCAAAAACACTCCAACCTTCTCCTGCTGGTCAACTCTGATCTGTTTTCCTCAGCTCAGCTCCAAGGCCGTGCTCTGAGAGAAACAAGACATTAGGCCCAATACAGAGCCACAAAAGCAGAGCCACAGTGGCCCTGAGGGAGAAGAGCCTGGCCATTAGCCATCTGTATGGTCTGAGGAGGCCTCTGCTTGTCCATCATGGCTCCCTGACAGGAATGTCTGTGTGTGTGACAGGCTGACTGGAGTGCAGGAGGGACCAAATGCTTCCCTGTCTCCCCAGGAAGAAAGATGGGATTGCAGGGCTGGTTAGGCCGAGAGGAGGCCTCACCTCCCTCTCCTCTGGCCTGACATCTGAGGGTAACAGGAACATGGTTTCCCCACAACCCCTCTGCCCTCATAATTCCCAAGCCAAGTGTGGTGGCCCCAGGAGGAGCTTCCAGGAGCCCACGCCATGCCCAGTCAGACCCAGGGCCTACTGCCAACACTGGCAGGCCTGGACTCTTGGTTGGCCTTGGCTCTGGAAAGTGCCCCCAAGTATCCAGGCCTGTAACTTGCAAAGAGCAGATCTGCTGAGTCACTATTAGCTTGTACTTGAGGGTGACTTCAGGGAGCATGTCTGAGCACTTGCTGGGTTACAGAGTGCAGACTTCTCTCCAAGAGCAGTTGGCAGCCCAAACCCTGGGACTCGCCGTGAGTACCCATTGGCACCAACACTACTCTCTAGTCTTTCTCCATGCTTTGAATAATCCTCAGTCCTTTAGCCATCCAGACTAGACTGAGAGATAAGCTGAATTGCTTAAGGAGAATTTAAAATCCTTTTCATTCAAAACTTCTGTTGTCATGTGCAAGGTCTGAGAGTTCAGAAGGGGTCTGAAGAAGCCTGCTTGCTGTGAGAGGCACCAGCCACAGCACGGGGACTAGGCACCAACAGAAATGAAGGAGGTGGCAGTTAGCAGCCCCCTCAGAGCTCTGGGACAACAGAGATGGCTGAACACAAGAACTAAACAAAGATGGCCCAACTGTGGGCGGCAGGGAGAGGTGGGTCACCAGCCCACACAGGCCTTCAAGGACACATTAGCAGTTTTTCTTTGTCTTGTAATCATGGGAAGTTCCTTGAGGGTGTGTGTGTGTGTGTGTGTGTGTGTGTGTGAGAGAGAGAGAGAGAGAGAGAGAGAGAGAGAGAGAGAGAGAGAGAGAGAATGTGTGTTAAGTGGGGAGGGGTCAGTCAGGGGCCTTGCAGCAGTCCTAGGGAGATCCTGTAGGTGCCTGGGCTGAGTGTGATGGCAGAGGTAGACTTGATTGCTATGCTTTGGAAGAAAAGTTGTGGGGCTTACGGATATGTCAGTGGAATAAGGGAACACCAGGGAATCTGTGTTTGGGAACCCGGCAGTAGCTGGTAAATAGCGGCATGGGAGTGGAAACCCCAGAAGATGAAAGGCTCAGGGGGACAAGATGACAGTTCCGTGCCACTTGTGTTGGAGATTGGGAGACACCTGAGAAAGCAAGCTGGTGGACAGGGATAAAGATGTGAGACTCACAAGAAGTCTGGAATAAACACACATGCCTCGGCCGTCTCTGCAGTGACAGTGGGGTCACTGCATGGATATAAACGATGTCCCCCTCTCTTACACACCAGTTCTCCAATGGCCTCGTCTCCCTCTCCCTACTCCCTACCCTGTCCCCACCTCGCCAACTTTGTCTGCATAGATTTACATTTTTTCACCAGGCTGCTGGCACACATAGGTTCCCAGACCGATCTTTGTCTCACGGATGTCACAGACAGAAGGAAGTTGCACAGCAGTGCCCTGGTCACTCTTGTCACACCTGCTTGGGTGTGCTGTACAAGACTCTGACACTGTTGAAATGGATTCCCAGATAAAGCTTTTCATGGTGTAGAAATGTAGAACTAAAATTTACATTTAGTAGAGTAGATAACATGTGCATTTGTTTAAAAGTTATCTGAATGGTACAAAAGCTAATAAGTACAATTATTTAATCTGTGGCATGGATTATGCTGGACAAGCACTCTGCCACCAAGGCGAGGTGCATACCAGCACCTAATATTAAAATATGTATAACCTTAATCCTTCCTATAAGGACATGATTGCTCCCTAAATTTCCCATAAATGACCCCTGTCCTCCAGTTACTATGTGTTTTTTTTTTAATTTTATGCACCTAGGTATTTTGCCTGGGTGTATATGTGTGGGCCTTGTGTGTGCAATGCGGGCAGATGCCAGGGCACCTGGAACTAGAGTTCCAGGTGGATGTGAGCACTGGGAATGGAATCTCCATCATCTGAAAGAGTAGCTGATGCTTCTAACTGCTGAGCCATTCCCCTCCGGTCCTCCCCAACAATGTTGTAACAAATGTATGAGCTGCCTTCTGTTGTTTAAATGCATCTTCTTCAGTACAAGGTGGCGCACACCTTTAATCTCAGCACTAGGGAAGCACAGGCAGCTGGATCTCTGTGAATTTGACCAGCCTGGTCTATAAAGCAAGTTCCAGGACAGCCAGGACTGTGTTTAACAGAAAAACCCTGTCTTGAAAAAACAAAAACAAAAAACCCACAAAAAACACATTTTCTTTACTAGGCAACTCATCATTTCGTGGGATGAATATCATGGCTGCAGGAGAGAAAATACGGTTTCCTTTGGCTTTTGTAGCACTAGGCACTAAACACATCTCCACTTGCCAGGAACTTCTGCCCAGAGCCACACCCCAAGCCCTGCCTTGTTTTAGAAAGGCTTCCTCTCCAACTCTGAGTGTTTTTCCTCATTGGAACATTGGGTTACAAAACAAATAAAAAGACTACTGGGAGGAAGAAACCTTTGGTACAGATAAATTAGCCCCAGTTTCAGGTGCTAGCCTGGCGGAAAGGACTTGGGACCTGCGCTTTTGTTTTGTTCCCTCTTCTTTCCTGATATCCCCTAAACCCTGGGGGTTTTGTTGTTGTTGTTGTTTGGTTGTTTTTTTGTTTTTTTGTTTGTTTGTTTTTCGAGACAGGGTTTTTCTGTGGCTTTGGAGCCTGTCCTGGAACTAGTTCTTGTAGACCAGTGCTGGGATTAAAGGCATGCGCCACCACTGCCCGGCTGGTTGGTTTTGTTTTTTTTTTTTTTTTGGTTTTTTTTTTTTTTTTGGTTTTTCAAGACAGAGTTTTTGTTTTAAATTAGGAAATATATGTTTTTCTAAAACATAAAAATTCTTACTTAGTTGTAGTTTTGCTGTTAATATAGCTTGTTCTATCAAATTTCAGCTTAGAATTATTCATGTTAAAATATTTTTTAATTGTTTTTTTTGAGGTATATATTTTTCTCCGCTCCGCTCCCCTCCCTTCCTCTCCTCTTCCCTTCTACCCTCTCCCATGATCCCTATGCTCCCAATTTACTCAGCAGATACTATCTTTTTCTACTTCCCGTATAGCTTAGATCCATATATGTCTCTCTAGGGTCCTCTTTGTTGTCTGGGCTCTCTGGGATTGTGAATTGTAGGCTGGTTTTTCTTTGCTTTATGTCTAAAAGCCACTTATGAGTGAGTACATGTTATATTTGTCTTTCTGGGTCTGGGTTACCTCATTCAATATGATGTTTTCTAGATCCATCCATTTGCCTGCAAATTTCAAGATGTCATTATTTTTTTCTCTGGGTAGTACTCTATTGTGTAAATGTACCACATTTTCCTTATCCATTCTTCAGTAGAGGGGCATTTAGGTTGTTTCCAAAACAGGGTTTCTCTGTGTAGCTTTGGTGCCTGTCCTGGAACTAGCTTTTGTAGACCAGGCTGACCTGAACTCACAGAGATCCGCCTGCCTCTGCCTCCCGAGTGCTGGGATTAAAAGTGTGCGCCACCACCGCTGGGCTAACCCTGGTATTTTAAGAGGTTAGAATGTTCTTTACTGCAGCAGAAAGGAACCACACAGAAGACATCACTGTAGCTCAGCAGACAGCAGTGGGAGCCTTGACAATGAGAACAGAACTTCTCTGAGCTAATAGCAAAAGCAGGCACCCCAAGGACACGATTTACAGAACATGGGTGGTCTCAGGCCTCCATGAGCTGGGTTGGGCTTAATCCTGCAGCACAGCTTTGGTGATGGCGCATGCGCAGAACATTGGGCGCCTCAGGACACGGGCTTCTCCACTATGCACCCTCTCACCTTCAGCCTGGTTCTGTGCACCTAGGCTACTGTACAGCACTTGGATATGAGGGTCCCACACAGTGGATTAGGGAATAGGAAAGGGCACCCACTTTGGTGGAGCATCTGCTCAGAGCCCTTCAGTCTTCACCAGCAGCCTGATAGGTTGATGATCCCCACACTCTAGATGACAAAGGGTCAAAGGTTTCACAATTTCTCCAGAGCCCCACAGCTGCGGAATGATAGAGCTGCAAAGGAACCACCTAACGAAGAAAACACTAGAAAGCCCCTTATTGTACCTCCAAGATTCTCCTGTCCCTAACGCCAATGTGTCAAAGCTGCTATTTGGGGTGTCATGGCACAGAAGCCCTGGAGGAAAGCCAGGTAGCATCCTCATTGTATAACCAAGTGTGCTAACATGCATCCCTGACCACAGGCATTGCATGGTCCCTGACATTTAGGGACAATGAAAGGACACATCTTCCCAGAGGACTCAAGGTTAGGTCTACCCTCTGAGCCACACTCTTCCAGAAACTGGATCATCTGAGCCTGACCTCTTGTAGAAGGTCCATGAAAAAGTCAGTGGCTTATCACAGTGAGGTGCCCATGACCACCCGGGCTCACGATGGCGTCTCCCTGCAGTGGCCTCCACCACGGTGAATTGCAGCAGTGTTCCTACCCTTCTAGACTACATACTCTTCATCCCGTGGACTTCAGGATCCATCAGTGCTTGAAGCCCCTTTTCCAGTCTCCAAAAGAAGCAGGAGCCAAGTCTACCCTGCTCTAGATGGTGGGCATCCCAAGTGCTCAGTCTCAGGGGAGGAGGGGTGCATGGGCAAAGATACCCATCAGTACCATGGGCACCAGCTCTGATTGGTCGGACTCCAGGCTCTACCCCTTCCAGGATCTACTACCCACTGTCTAGCAGAAGGTATTGCTTATTATCCCTTCTGTTGAAGGGGAAATGACTCACCGTCCAGGAGACCCCCATGGGGGCCGCAGTATCTGGGAGCACGAGTATCAGTGTTCTGAGGTCCCAGGGTTGGTTTGAAAGCTTCAGACTGTCAACGTGTCCTGGGGGAGAGAGCCAGGGAGGGGCCATGCAGCATTCTCTGTGGCAGGAATGCAGTCTTTGGCCATGAATTGGAGCCCTCACAAGCATATAGCTAGACACTGCCCTTCTCCGATTCTTATCTTAAATAAGTGTTGGGGGACTTTTGTGTTTGTTTCTTTGTTTTTAAAAAGGTCCGTGAATAGTGGGTTCTGTTCTGTTATTAGGGAATGCAGCAAATCCAGCCTGCAGAAGGGCAATGCAAGCTACTTGAGGCTAATCAGAGGCTCCTGTCTTTGTGTGCTATTATTACCTGCTATTAAGTAACAAGTAGTGTTAGTCAGGTGTGAACTGAGACATTACAGCCGGTTCTGCTTTGTAGTCCCAGGCCCAGGGGCTCCAAGGCACTGGAGCAAAGCATACTACTGTTTTATAACATTATCTTAGTTAGGGTTTCTATTGCTGTGAAGAGACACCATGACCACAGCAACTCTTATAAAGGAAAACATTTAACTGGGGCTGGATTACAGTTCAGAGGTTTAGTCCATTGTCATCATGGCGGGAAGCATGGTGGCGTGAGGGAGACATGGTGCTGGAGACAGAGCTGAGAGTCCTACATCTTGATCTGTAAGCAACAGAAAGTAGTCCGAGACACTGGGCGTGACCTGAGCATACACGAGACCGCAGAGCCCACCCCAATAGTTACACATGTCCTCCAACCATTACCCAGTGAAATAGAGTCACTGGAACCATCTCTGTGACAGCTGTGGGTGCTCCTATGCAGCTAAAGAACACCTTGTGTATACGTCATGGATACACCTAGTGTATACGTCATGGATACACCTAGTGTATACGTCATGGATATGTTGGACAAAACAGTGGGCGACGTCACCACTTACAGCTCCAGCTTTTGGGTTTTGTTTGTTTGGGGTCTTGGGGGAGGGAGGGAATGTGAAGGGGTGGGAGCACAGCTCACCAGAGTCAGTTCTTCCCTCCACCATGTGGATCCCCAAGGTCAAGCCAAGGCCACCAGCGTTAGCAGCGAGTGCCTTTACTCACAGCGCCATCTTGCCAGCCCAGCACTCAGTTTTAAACTAAGAATTATTTCTCAAATTTCTATTTACATTTTCAGGCTTCTGTCACCCATGGGTAAACAAAGCCTTGCATAAGGGGTGACAATTTGGGGCAAGACCATCATGAATCATCGGAATGCCCTTTTACCTGGATTCTGTTCTCTGGGACTCCGGGTCTCTGTCACTCTGGTTCTGTTTGCTGTCTGAAGTCCAGAGTCATAACCACCCTGCACACACAGCAGATCAGCTGAGTCATTGGGGCTGTGCATGTGTGAAAAGGCAGGGCAGGTAGGGACTCACATCCAGCCCCCCTCACCTGTCCCCCAGCTCTGGGTGCTATGACCACCACTGGTCAAAGCACTTGCACTGAGCCCTGGGGAAGAACAGAGAATGCTGGGATAATTTCACCCAGAAAAGGAAAAGGCAGGCACTTCTGTCCCCAAGGAAAGCAACTAAGGAGTCTTTGGCCTTTTACTGCTGCACTCAGGTGGGGGGACTGAGTGTCAAGTTCTCTGGGCAGGACGGCCCTCCTTCCTGCTGACTCTCGCGGTTCTCCTGATGACATCGTGAGAAACTGGTCTTCTCTCAGTAGTTCTGGGGCAACAGGTGACAGCATTCTGTCTTCTCAAAGAAGAGGACTTTCTGGCAAGGACAGAGTCTCTGCAAATGGAAAAAAAAAAAAAGACCATGCAAAGTCCCTGTCTGGCTTCAGAGGGACTCTACTTCAGCCATCTCTAACCTGTTTAATTTAAGCTGTTCTCACCACCTGACTGACTGGGGATCTGAGGACGGGGGCTAAGCGAGCCTCAGGCTGAGAGACAGGAGCCTTGGTCCGGAGCTGGAATGAGGGAGTTCACACCAACAGACAGAGATTCACACAAACACATGCACAGGGAAAGAGAGATGCATGTATGAACACAGACAGAGAGAGGTGCACACACACACACACACACACAGAGACAGAGATACACACACACAGAAATCCACATACACACACAGCATCCTCTCACTAGGTTGGGCAAAGCTTGCTCTTCGGCACTCAGGCTCTCAGCAAACATTCTCACAGAGACTTTGAGCCACACAGACCCTTCCAAAGAGGGAGACAAGTGCAAGTGGGAGTCTGTATTTACAGCGCATGGCCTCCACGGATGGCTGTCCTGGGATCTCAGCATCCCAACAACTTCGGCTGAGATCTCGGGTGACGAGGTCTCTGTTCAGGAAGGGATGGCTGTGGCACTAGTTCCGGTGATGGGGGGGTATAAGGGAAGAAACAGCAGCGGCTCTGAGACTGAAGGCGGCACTCGGGAGATCAGTAAGGTCACTGCCAGACAGAAGCAGTTTCCATCTGAGATTCTGTCCACATCAAGAAACAGGTGCCCCTACATCAGCCACTGCACTGTGGAAGGCTTGTGACTGGCCCTTTGTATGGCCTGGTATCTCTGGAAATGGCATCTGGTGGCCCAGTTCTCAGCTTAAAAGGGCAACTTTCACCAGGTTTATACCTGGGGCCTCGACACTGATTGAGACCGGACCGTTTGAAATTAGCGGGTGGAGTGCTCACAGGTGTTTTTCTAAAGGGTTTTCCTGCCCTAGGCTGCTGCTCCTCCTCCATCGCTCCAGACCCGTCCTGACTATAGTGTGCCCAGGGAAACCTCCTCTGCCCTTTCTCCAAGGATAGCTTCATGTTGGTGCCAGGCAAGGCACTGCACTCGGAAGATGGAAGCTGAGATGCCAGGCCACAATGCTGGGCTGGGACCTTTCTGTATTGGTTTGCAGATACAAGTTCTTCTTTCTCCTGAGAGAAAAAGACAAAAGGCTCAGACTCATGGGCGTGCCGGTACAGCTTGGATTTTCTGAAATGCAATAGTGTGTGCCCACAGAAACCAGAGACGTGGTTACCGAGGGCCCAGGATGCCCTGGGGACGAGAGAAGCGACAGGTTCGGGGTGTAAGCTTTCTCTTTGTTGGGATGACAGCAGCTGACATCAGCGGTGCAGTTGCTTGCCCATGCCCATGAGTACACTGCAGACATGTCCGTCCTATTTCATTAAAGCTAGTCAAAACACACTGAGATGACACGCTTAGCCAAAGGCAGGCTTCCTAGCATTGCCTTCCACCAGCTATGTGCAGTGTCCCAGGACTCTGTCCTGTCACTTTTCCTTGTGCCCCATGAAGAACCCTCCTCCCAGGACCACACATGGGACAGAAGCCCCTCTTTTCACACATCAAGGTGTAGAGAGAGCCTTCTGAATGACCTCAGGAGCAGAAGGCCCCTCGGAAGGCCCAGGCCTCCATATGCAGCCTCCACAGCCTCCACCCAGAACTGTGCTGAAGCCACCATATATGTGCCCCAGGGAGGTGGGTAGTTCTCATTACTTACTGGAGCTATGAGTAAGTTTGTCTCTCTAACATTTTACATAATTTAATATTATATTTCTTCAGCACTGTTGGCCTAAATTAGAAAATTACTGACCAGACATAATGAGGCATACCTGTAATCCTGGGTACTAGGAAGCCTGAGGGAAAAAGATGGCTAGAGTTCATGGCCAGCCTAGATACCATAGCCAAACTCCGTCTCAAACATCATTAAAACCAAACAAGAACCAGTGTTTCTCCAAATGTTACTATTAATTTAGGAATAGCAAAAAACAAGGCAATGAAAATACACAGGTAAGGACTGTAGAGATGGCTCAGCTGTTCAGTCTAGGCTCACAACCAAAAGTATAAGAGAATACACAGGTCATAGTAAATTATGCCCATATTAGAAAAGATTGAAACAAAGGGAGGTTTTTAAAGGCAAAAATGACTGGCAGTGTAGCCCCTCCAGTGAGAGAGCCCTTGCCTACTATACTCCAGACTGGGGATTATAATAATATTAATAATAATAATAATAACAGACAAAATTAAAACAAAGTTGCACGACATCGAATACATTGAAATAGTAGCCTTGGCCACTGTTACTAATAAAGAAAGTGACTTCATAATGAGGTGGAAGACATTGGCTACACTGTTGTCTTTGCAGAAGTGTTTCTGTGTGGACTGTGGCGGCCACTGTGCAAGCTTAGGTTATGACAGAGTTCTTATCCACAGCTGCTATCAGTCACGTAGAAGAATTATTTTCTCATAAGTGTTTTTTTGTGGGGATGACACAATAAACCCCATTTTCATCCTGGCGCCCTTCACTTCTCTCACAGAGTAAACACGAATAAGACCAGGAGCGGGTCGCACGTGACTTATTTCCTGCTTGTTGTAACAAAATTCCTGCTAAGCAACTTATGGGTGGAAGGATTGTTTTGGGCTGTGCTTGAGGATAGAGTCGATCACAGCAGGCAGACATGGTGGCAGGAGCAGGTCGCTGGTCACACTGTGCCACAGTCAGGGAGCAGAGAGAGCTGGATGCTGGTGTTCAGCTCACTTTCTCCCTCCGTTCAGCCTGGGGCTCTAGACGTGGAATGGCACCAGCCAAATCCAGGGTGGGTCTTCCCACCTCAGGCCATCTTTCCCAGAAGCACTCTCACAGGCACACGCACGGCTTTTCTCCTAGCTTTGGGACCAGCTGACAGTCAAGGGTTATCATCACGTCGGGGGATGTGCTGGGAAGAGCCTTTTTGGTAGCTAGTCTCTGCAAAGCTGGACGTGAGGTTCTGGCTGGGTCGCTCCTCTTGCTGATGGATCCCATTCCATCTTACAGGAGTCATGTGGCTGGAACTCCTCCTGGCCTCGGTGCTGGGCCTTGTCATCTACTGGTTTGTCTCCCGGGACAAGGAGGAACCTTTACCACTCGGAGATGGCTGGTGGGGCCCAGGGTCAAAACCTTCAGCCAGAGAAGATGAGAGCATCCGACCTTTCAAGGTGGAAACATCAGACGAGGAGATCAAGGTGAGACGCCCTTTCCCAGCCTGGGTAGGAACCAAAGGGGCAGACTGGCTGTGGTTTCCTTAGGACAGAGTAGGGACATGGTTGAAGATGGAGCTTAAGAAATGGGCCATCTTGAGGTTTTGTCTGTCCACGCTAGACCCTGAGGGCAGATACATTTCGCTCCTAAAAGGTATTTCCTACTTACTAAACCCATCTCTCTAGCTACTTTTCCTCTCCCACGCAAGACCCAGGAGGGCTCCCCAATGTCACTGTATTCATCAGAGACCAAAGGAAGCTTCCATCCCCCTCCCCTCATGCCCACTTGCTGCTGGTCCAGAGTTTAAGGGAGAAAGTGAGCAGATGCCTGGGGTAGATATGGAAGTCACAAGGACAGAAGGAAGTAGTGTTCAGGAAATACTGTCATGTGGAGACCACAGGGTCAGCCTTGGGTAGGCCCTACTGTGTTGACCACTTCTGGGCCCATCATTTTGTTACACCAAGCCTGTCCATTGTCACTTGTAAACAGAGATTGCTCTTTCATTTCCCGGCTGCCCAGACCCGAATAATCACACAGAAACTATATTAGTTACAACACTTTTTGGCCAATGACTCGGGCATATTTCTAGATAGCTCTTACATCTTGAATTAACCCATTTCTATTAACCTGTGTATTGCCACAAGGCTGTGGCTTACCGGAAAGTTTCCGGGTCCTTCTCCTTTGGCAGCTATATGGTGTCTCTTTGACTCTGCCTTCTCTCTCTATCTCTATTCTGATTTCCTGCCTGGCTTTACTCTGCTAAGACATTGGCCCAAACAGCTTTATTCATTAACCAATGGCAAGAAAACCTAGTCACAGCATACAGAGGTGAATCCACATCAATCACTCGTTGCGCCAGCTCTCAGAGATGGGCCCTGAGAATGGTCCAGCAGTGGGTCCTGGGTGATGGATTCTAAGTCTAAGGATCCTGGCCTTTCCACATAGAGGTGGAGTCAGAAAGGAGGGGCCAGTGGGTGGAGGGAGGAGCCAGACTCAAGTGGGGTCCCAAGGAGGCAGACCTTACAAAGTGCATCCTTTGCTTCCTTGTGCGGTCCTTACGCAGCTACTGTGACAGGTGCCCCACCGGGTGCCTGGAGAATAGAGACCCCTCCCTCACACAGCTCAGCATTTAGCATCCATCCGCGAAAATGGAGTATCCAACGATAGAGTGACCCACACATCCGTAGAGATTAATGTCATCGGCTCTAGCGAAAGGTCACAAAAGGTCCCAGGAGGAAGGGATTGAGACCGGGAACTGGAATGAAGCCAAGAGCAAGTGGCTGAGGTTCCTGTGTGGGGCACGCTGGGCTCTTGCTTCTGAGGGTGGAAGCTGAGCTCTGAGGATTCTCCTGAATGGAGCCAAGACGTGGACGGAGTCTAGGTTTCCAAACCTGTTTGGGGGAGGCCGAGGGACATGAAAACAGCTGGGAATAATGACACCTGAGCCACTCCATGGGGCACCAGGCGCGTCCCTCCGCTGGAATGCTGAACTTTGAACTGAATCTGCTGTATTTGGATCCTGTGTCCTTTTTATCTGAGTTAGGGCTATTCGATACTGTGCAGCAAGGACCGGCATACCATGGCTCAAGGCCAGGTGTAGCCTACTACTTGTATTTTAACTGCCTGGTGAGTAAACTTCGGTGCCTTTAAAGGAGCATGGGGAAAAAAAAAAAAGAAAAGTAATAATTAAAGTCATGCAATGATTGTCTGGTGTTTGAGCTTCAGTCCTGTGTGTAAGTTTGACTAGGGGCTCATCTGTGGCCACGGCCCCACTGCTCATGCGGGGGACCATCTGTGACTGGTTCTTCACTTCAGGGAAAGAGTAGAGAGCTTGCATCTTGCCTAAAAACTTGCTATGTGACTCCCTGCAAAGTATTCCAGCTCCAGACCTATACATGGCTTGGTGTGTTAAGAGTGAGTATTGTTGACACACCTCAGGAATGAGAAGATGCCTGGAAGGGAGCTGGAAGGGGGAACGGATCATGTGTGGCCTGAGCAGTCTTCCAGTCTCTCCCTGCACCTCCCATTCCACCAATACATGAAAGGGAATTTGAAGTCCACAGGGAGAACCCATAAGCCTCTCAGGGATCCAGTGACACCCATGGGCCCTGTGTGGCCCCTCCATGGTGTCCGTCTGTGGCCGCGGGGTTCACTCTGAGTTGTGGACATAGCTCTCTCCTGACCCTGCCCACCCACCCTGACTTCTTCACTGCAGGACTTACACCACAGGATCGATAGGTTCCGGGCATCCCCACCTTTGGAGGGCAGTTGCTTCCACTATGGCTTCAACTCCAACTACCTGAAGAAAGTGGTGTCCTACTGGAGGAACGAGTTTGACTGGAGGAAGCAGGTGGAGATCCTCAACCAGTACCCTCACTTCAAGACCAAGATTGAAGGTGAGTTTGTTTGCAGACGCCCAGCTGGGCCTAGGGGTGTGTGAGTCACAGGGAAGCCTACCTGTGTGAGATGAGTGACCCAACATCAACCATACTGCAGTACCCCAGGATGCAGGAAGATCAGTGACCTAAGTCAATCATGCTGCCGCACCCCAGAATCCATTGAAAGGTCACAAAGATGCTGAGGTTCACCATCTTGCCAGGATGTACAGATAATGCCAAGAATCAACAAACCATCAGTGTGTAGCACTAGCCTTGATGGCAGATCAATGATTTTGCAAGCAGTGACCTGTAAAGTCCACTTAGGAATCTAGAGGTCCTTGTGCCGTATCAGTAAAGGAAGCCTGGGGTCTGAGCATGGCCTGAATCAGCTTGGCCCCTTCTTGAGTTTTGGGCTAGGCAATCCATTGGGGTGCTCAACAGTCAACCCTGTGATAAACTGTCCTGTCCAACTATAGCCCTCAACCTCATGGCCAAGTCCTCCCTCACACTGTCCCTCAGATTAGCCCTGAAGGCACAAAGTCAACTCTTTATTTCCAGGAAGGCTGACCCCAGGGTCATTTTATCTGAATTAATAGACCCTTAATAGAAAGCAAAATTTTGCCAACACTCGATTAAGCAGGGAATCTTTAGTAAAATTAAATCATGCTGTTAAGTTCTTAACCCATTTATTTTTATTGTGGTTAAATGCATGTAACATAAAATTTGGTGATCTTGAAGTTCACAGTTCAGTAGCTCCGTGGCAAGAAGTGTGTTGTCCCATAGCATGAAGATGATTCATTGTTAGGCAGGCTGTTTCCAGAAGCTTTCCACCCTCCCAAGCTGACACCTTTGGCTGTTGTGAATAACACTGAACACGGGTGTACGCTCACCTCCTGAAGACCCTGCTTATGGCCAGACACAGTGCTGCATGCCTGTGATCCCAGCACTTTAGAGGTTCAGGCAGGAGGGTGAAGTGTTCTAGGTCAAAGTAGGCCATCCACATAAGACCCTGTTTCAAAACACAAAAGAAAGCAAGGAGACTCTTCAACTGTTTGGGCTGACACCTAGAAATGGCAATGCTGAATCGGATAGAAACTCTATACTCAATTTTTTGAGAAATCACCATCAGCAACAGAACATTTTATGTTTCTCCAGAGTGCACAGGTGTTCCAGTTTCTCCATTTCTCCATATCCTCCCCCAAGGCTTGTTAATTCCTGGAATTTGTGACAGCAGTCATGCTACAGGGTAAAGATTGATATCATGTGTGTGTGTGTATTTATTTATATATATATATATGTGTGTGTGTGTGTGTGTGTGTACATATATTGTCATTTGTTTGTTCGTGGTGATGCAGACTTGTTATTCACCGTGATTAATGGTATCAAGCATCTTTTCATTTTTAGATCTTTGGAGAAATTTGTGTCTAAAACCTTTGTCCATTGTTTTAGGATGCTGTTTCACTGTATGGTCCAGGCTGATCTGAATTTGGGAGCATAAATAAATGACTCTCCTGCCTCAGCCTCCCAAATAGCTGGGGCTATAGGAGGAGTCTGGAGTTACTCTGTGGTCAAGTTTCACTCTTCATGTGTGCTGCTAGGCTGTTCTCCAGAACCTGGCATCTCCTGCCATGACTTTGTCGAGAGCATCCAAGCCACTCCCCAAAGCCATCTGTTCAGACTGACGTACCAGTCCCCACAGGTTGTCATTTAAAGCCAATGACACTGCTTCTTGAGCTCAGCATGGATCTCTCTGCCGTCTCAACTTTTCTGTATCTATGCAGCTGATACAAACAGGGTATTTCTCCATCCCAGGTATTGTACTCAGCCTGGGATGGGCACTTAGACAAGACAGGGTTCGAGTCTTCCTGTCTTATGGATCATGGTTAGGGGCATACAGAGAGAAGGCCCCGAAGCTGCCTCCTACAGTTGTGAGTAAGGCTTCTTGGAAGAAGGATCCACTGCACGGAGGTAAAATAGGAACTAGCCAAGTGTGAGGGACAGGTGAGCCAATGCTGGAGAATAAGAGAGTGCAGGGCAGGATGTGCCAAGGGCTGTTTGCTTTCTGGAGACAAACTTAGGAACACAGCTTTACCCCAATGACCTCTGGACGCCCCGATCTCTGTGTCACAACACAAAGCTTCCTCCATGTGCGAGTGCTCCAAGAAGGCAGTTCCAGCCTGGAGTTCACCCCTGAGCAGTTGTGTGTGCTTTCTCAGGCCTGGTCCTGACAGGACGGGGTCTGCCTGCTGAGCTTGGAACCCTGGTGCTCTGGTGGCCTTGCGAGCGATCTGTCACTTCGGTCCTCATACCCCGCAGTTCTTCCCTTCCGCTCCTTTCCTGGACCCCACAGCCCCTCACCCTGCTTTCTGCATCCTCCTGCCTGGAATGGGGCCCAGTGGCAGTCTGTGCAAGACACTGGGCTCTTTATCTAATACTAATAGGAATTAATAATGATGATAATAACTTTGAGTTTCTGTGACGTAATTGTTACAAGGGAGCACAGATAAAGGCGAGTATTCCTGTCAGTGAGTTCCTAGTCTAGATCCAAATTCTGCTCTTTTTACATAACCTTCTCGGGTGAGCCCATGTGAATGTGTGGGGGTTTTTTTTTTTCCTAATTTTGAAATCAGATGATGTGGTACTAAATTTTGAATTAAAAATAACCTCATACCATGCAGCGTAGTCCAGAAACCATAAAAATACCCACTAAAATAACAAAGGTGCCCACTAAAGCAAACATGAAGAGGGCGGTAAGTTTAGCAGCAGAGAAGGACCCTGGGAGGTACTGGAAGGTGGGAAAACAGGGCTCTAAAATAGAACAAGCTCAGCTTTTTAGTTTTGTTAAAAGGAAATATGTTCCAGAAGTGTTTCTTGTGCATGAGCACTGTGCTAAAGGAAGAAGTCCTTTAGAACACGAGTCAGGTCTCAAATCAACATCCTTCTTCATCCGAGAATAAGGTCGGATTAAAGCCGAGAAACCCTGAATTGCACAGCACTGAATTACGCACCAATGCCACACAGCTTTGAAAGGGAGAAAACGAAGCTGGTGTCATCATCCCTTATCCTAGCAGAGGCTGGAGGATCAAAAGTTGAGGCTCAACCTGGGTCGGAGATAGCAGTTTCAAAGGGAAAAAATTCTGCAGTGTGACGCCATGGGCAGATAAACCTTAGGGAGAATATTTATTATATTGTCCGGGGTGACAAGTGTCTTTCACAAAAGGGTGCATTCTTCACGGTTCCATCTAAGTGAGGTATCTGAAACAGAAACTGACAGAGGCAGACTAACTGGGCTGCGGAGATGCTAAGACTGCGTAGACTGTTGTGGAAAAGGCAGATAAGTCCCAGGTCCCACCCTGCCTTTTACAACCATGGTGACCAGGGCTGCAGGAGAGGGGTGTGGCTCAATGGCCGGCCATTTGCCTAGACCACGCAGTGCCTGGGATCAAGCCCTGCAGTACAATGTGAATGGATAAAGTCTTTAAAGAACAATTTGAGAACTTCCCAGTCTAGTGCTGGGACTGGAGAGCCGGGCTCAGCAGCTAAGAGCACTTCCCACTAAGAGTTATTAGGGTTCCCCAGGTCCCAGGACATCAAGTGCCCTCTTTTGACCTCATCAAGCACCAGGCATTCATGTGGTATAGAGACACGTTCAGACAAAACACTCCTAGCCATGCAATAGTATAGGCCTTTAAAAAGTTTAGTTTTATAATTGGGAAATTATAATTGATAAGAAATGCTTCAGCCAATACATGTAGAAAATGTACATTTTACATCTGTTCATAATAGAAAAATTAAATACATTTATCACAAAGAATAAAACTACTCAGCTGTCCCACTCCTAGACGATTGCGCTGTATAACTTTGGAGCTTATCCCTGAGAACTTCAAATCTCTGCATACAGAGTTATATAAAGTCCTTGGCCCCTGAGGGTCTAGTCCATGGTTTTTTTCCTTTACTATGATGTGAAGTCAATATGCCTTCTATAGAAACCACAATTTGGTCCTTTTTCCGGGCTGGTGACAGTCTGTCTAGGCACAACTCTCACATGGCCCATTACCACAGAGGAAACAAGCTATTCTGCAGGAAACCGAGGAGGCTGAGCTTTCGTGTTTGACAAGTTAGGTACATTGTGTGTGTGTATGCATCTATGTGTGTGTGTGTATGCATGTATGTTCGTCTGTGTGTGTTTGTGTAGATATGCGTGCATCTATGTGTGTATATGTGTGTGAGTGCACTCACACTGAACACAAGGCCTCGTGTATACTAGGCATGTGATCTGCCACTGACGAAGGCATTTTTGACTTCCAAAATTTTCAGCTTCTGGCAGGTTCGTGAGAATATAAGCTACATAATGGCTGTTGCACTCATGAGCAAGCAGGCCAGGCTAGTTGATAACCCCAGCGTGGCATTCCCGTGGATGAGAAGCTGTTGGCGGTTGGCGGGGAAGTCATTTTTCTTCGGGGTTGTAGCTGATGGCAGGTTGTCCATGCACATACAGACAGCTCTAATTGGACTCAGTGAGTTAGAAAAGAAGACAAGAATATGAGAGGGGAGTCCGGGGGAGTGGGTACTATCATGAATCATTTACATATAGACATACATGTATAACATATGAAATTGTTGAAAAGTAATAGAAATATTTCCATTTTTAAAAGAAATTTAAAATACATATAACCCCATGTATGTGAATATACTACGCATAAGGCTGTCTGCGAAACTGGGCTACACCATGGCCAGGACATGGTCATTTAATTCCATGGCTATGAGCTCTTCTGTACATTACGTGAGCACACGGACGACAGTCACTTCTCACGACTACTGCAGAGCTCTGTCGAATGCAACCCACTGTCGCTGGGTATACGGCCCTCTCCCGCCCTGCTGTGTTCTCAGTGAACAAGTGTTTATGGAGCCTGCTGTAAGCCAGGCTCTGTCCTGGGCTGTGGAATCCTGGAAGTGCATTCCAGACCACCTCTGCCCTCCAGAGAGCACACTCTAATGTGACTGGGAGGTCAGCGAGGACATGCACATAACCAGAGCTCACTGTAAGCACCCAACAGTGAGACTTGTTATTACTGTCATCAGAACCTTAGGGACACCAAGGACACAGTGTTTACTCTCTCCAGGAATGGCACACAAGGAAACAAGACCCCCAGGACCTCAGCCTGCACTGCAGCAGGCCCCTCCTTCCCTCACCCCAACTGTGCTCTTCCCCAGGGCTTGACATCCACTTCATCCACGTGAAGCCTCCCCAGCTGCCCTCAGGCCGCACCCCAAAACCCTTGCTGATGGTGCATGGCTGGCCCGGCTCCTTCTATGAGTTTTACAAGATCATCCCGCTGCTGACTGACCCCAAGGCCCACGGCCTGAGTGACGAGCACGTGTTTGAAGTCATCTGCCCCTCCATTCCTGGCTATGGCTTCTCAGAGGCATCTAGCAAGAAAGGTACAGGGTGCTGGAGGGTGGCACATTCCAGACTGGTCTGTTCCTACCAGTACCTGCTAGGTCTGTATCTTCCTCAGGGCGCCAAGGCTCCTTCCTTCTGGTCTCCTCTGAACCTGTTTGTGCTCAGCTGGGGAAAGAAAGGTCTGGGGAATTTCACAGGCACCTGCGCACTAGCCATGACTCCCTGAGTAATACTCACTGTACTGGTCAGTTGTGCCCCGTTTGCGCTCACGGTGAAGCTGGCTCTGGAAGCAAAGATGCTGACACCCCTAGCCTGACTCCCTATTTCACACTCAAGCCTGTTTATCTCAAAGTGTCCTTCAGGGCACCCAGTCCTGGGCCCCCTGACTCTAATGGGAAGAAAGAAAACCAGCAAGCGGCTCAGAGTGTTAAGAGCGTTGCATCCTGGAGGGTGGCTAGAAGGCAGAGTTCGGGTGCTGCTGCGTTTGTCCCATCTCATAAACATGCCCAGAGTGGGAAGCCCATAGTGGGAAACATGCCCACAGGGAGAAAACTCTCCATGGGGATTCTAGCTGATGCCTCAACTTCCCTCTTGATTTCTGCGGCATGTTGGGAAGGTTCCCTTATTGCTTGCTTCCTCGGGCAGGCGCCTCCGCTCATCTTTACAGCCTGTTGGAAACTTCTGATTTGATGATTGCTATTTGTCAGCTGCCACTATTGCTGCTGTACCTTAAAACTCATTCAAAGCCCAAAGTCCAGCTATTGCCAACGATACCCCAGACTGTTCAGAACACCCTGTTTGTCTCCAAAGTCCAGCTATTTCAGATGGTTCCCCAGGCTGTGCAGAACACCCTGTCTGTTCCCTTTGCACTCAGGCTTCAATTCGGTGGCCACCGCCAGGATCTTCTACAAGCTGATGTTGCGGCTGGGCTTCCAGAAATTCTACATTCAAGGAGGGGACTGGGGGTCCCTCATCTGCACCAACATGGCTCAGATAGTTCCCAAGTGAGTTGATGTAACAATCAGGCATGGTACAGTCTCTCCAGGATCTCTGTGTGGGTGGAATCCACACAGGACACGGGTTGTTGACCAGCAGTGTCCGAGACATTGGAGCACCCCTTAGCCAGATCCCCACAGGCCCAGATGCTGTGGGCCTGGGGCTGAGGAAACAGATCTTCCCTCATTGGGTTAGAGAGGGCATGTTGACCCCATCCTCTCCTTGGGGTAACTGTGGTGGTGGTCTAAAGCAGACGAAGAGGCCTGTATTAGATCATGTTGGACAAGATCTAGAACAGGCCTGACCAGAATACTCTAGAACAATTCCCTCCTCTCCAGCCACTCATCTCAACTCAGTGGATGCCCCCAATGGACAGGTGCCATTGGAGACTGGCTCTTCAATCCCGTGGCCTGTCCCTTCCGCCCCATCTCCTCTCACATAGAGGCCAAGCTCACCTGTGCCCATTCCTCTGCCCACAGCCACGTGAAAGGCCTGCACTTGAACATGGCTTTCATTTCAAGAAACATCTACACCCTGACCCCTCTCCTGGGCCAGAGCTTCGGGAGGTTTCTTGGCTACACTGAGAGGGATATCGAGCTGCTGTACCCCTTCAAGGAGAAGGTTTTCAACAGCATCATGAGGGAGAGTGGCTACCTACACATCCAGGCCACCAAGCCAGACACCGTGGGTAAGCGCACCAGGGCAGGGGGACCCAGAGGGAATCCCGCTGCCCCTGAGAACACAGCTTACAGCAAGAGAGCCCTAATAAGCTGAGAGTTGAACTCAGGGCATTGCTCATGCTAGCTCAGCCATCTGCCGCTTAGTACAACTATAATCCCAGGTATGGGAGGCAGAGCCAGGGGAGCCCCACAACATTTAGGTACCTAGTTCACACAGTGAGTTCCAAGCCATCCTGGGCTATATAGCAAGACTCTTGACTCAAAAAAGAAGAGGAGGAAAAGAGAGGAAAATAAACAAAAAAATTTAATTCATAAGAAAAATGATAGGATGATCAAACAAACAGTCATTTGTTCAAAGGTATTAAATACAAACTTGTTTTCTAATGGATACAGAACTCATTAACACCCACAAGTAGTCAGGCCTGGTGATGCATGCAAGCCTGTAATCCCAGCTGCTCTGGAGGCTACAGCAAGACAAGGCCTCCTGAGTGGCTTAATCTGAGACCTGATCTGGGAGTAAACACAGTAAACATGTCTGTGAGGCAGCTCAGTGGGAGAGCATTTGCCTTGCAACTGTGAAGTCCCTGGGTCCAATCCCCAGTATAGAAGCAAAATTGCCTGGAGGGGGGTATGTATTTCTTCTTGAGAGACCAGAACCATTTGTATTTTCCTGGTTTTTCTTTTAGCTGTAAAGTAGCTAAAAGACAGGGGAAGGTGGGACCCCCCACCCTAGAATAGTGTTTCTCAACCTTCCTAATGTTGTGACCCTTAATACAGTTCCTCATGTTGTGCTCACCCCCCACCATAAAATTATTTTCATTGCTACTTCATAACTGTAATTTTGCTACAGTTCTGAATTATAATATAAATATCTGATATTCAGGATATCTAATATGTGACCCCTATGAAAGAGTCATTCAACCCCCAAGAGAGTCACATCCCACAGGTTGAGAACCCCTGCCTTAGAAGAGCCAAGGCCTGTGAGGTGTCCTCTGGATGTCCCTCGAGTCCATTCAGAAGACACCTGGGAATCATTTTGCTCACTTCAGAGCCTCCCACAGTTCCCATGGCAGTCCCATACCCACACCAAGGACAGCCTCTGATCACATTAGCCCTGTGCAAAGTCAGGATTCCTTTTCAGTTGTGAAACAGATGCTCATCATATGATTTAAAATGCAAAACACACACACACACACACACACACACACACACACACACACGAGAAGTCAGTCTCGAGCTCTCCTGCCTTCCAGCTGCACTCTCCAGAAGAGCTGGCAACCTTGTCCCTTACACATGTTGTAAATGCAGGCCCTATGGGTCTGACACAGGTGATGGCCTCTTTCGGGACCTGAATGGGTCCCCCTCACTCCTCTAACTAGGTGTCCTAGGGTGCTGTTTCCGGTACTCATCCGTCTGGTGATTGGAGCCACACAGCGTGGACTCTGTATTCTAGCTCCTTTTTCTCAGTATGACTTTTGAGAGGCTTCTGCGCTGTTACCCTGGCCATGATACTTAATGCTGGCTGTGCTATTGATCTCCCCTTGCTATACGAGGCTACCCAGGCCAGGGCTCCAGAAGTGGGGTGCATTGCTGGGCCTGCTGCCGCTCTGTGGCACCCACACACCTCCGTCCTGGAGTCATACTCTCTGGGGTCAGGCTCAAATCCCTCCCTTGCTCCTCCCCATCCAGGCTGTGCTCTGAACGACTCGCCCGTGGGCCTGGCTGCCTACATCTTAGAAAAGTTCTCCACCTGGACCAAGTCAGAATACCGTGACCTGGAGGACGGAGGCCTGGAGAGGTGAGGCCCCACGGCCCTGCTGCAAGGACCCAGTCCTGAGGCTCAGCCTCTTTCTGCCTGCCATCCCATCCCTGCCCCAAGGCGCTCCACAGGGGAAGCCAGCAACCATCTTTAGCCCTTGACTCGCTGCACCTCCTACTCCATGGCCAGTGTTGTCCTTATAGGGATGGGGAAGTAGAGGCCAGCAAGGTCCGGTGACTTGTTCAGCCTTCCAGTTGGTGGTGAGACAAGATATGTGTGCCAGGAAGTTCCCAGAGTCGCAAACACCATTTATTGCAGGATAGCCGAACCCTTGCTCAGGACACCTATGTAGCCTGTGGGTTCTGTGGAAACCAGCAGGGAGAGGCAGAGCTGTGAGAACACATACATGTGAGGGTGTGTTTGTGTGTCCCTCCAACACAGTGCTGAGTGACACGGAGCTTAGCATTGATGCCGTGCTCATTTGTGGCATGGTCACATCGAGGCACAGGCTGCAAGACATCCAAGCAGGGGTGTCCATTCAGAGCCCGGATCCACAGAGGTAGCGCTAGGGTAAAATATCATATAGAAGAGACAGACCCATGTGGTCTGGTTGTCCTGGAGTAGATGTCACAGAAAATGTGGATGGCAGCATCTAGAGATGCTGGAACATCCCTACAGAGGAGGGAAAGGAAAGGACAGCGGGATGGGACAGACAGACAGAAAGGACAGAGGCCGATAAGAGCCTCACTCTACAGACCAGAGCAGTAAGAGCAGTTCAGGAAGCAGAACTGAGAATAGAGTTGAGGGTGGGGTGGGAGAGGAGTTGGAGGATCAGGGAGGGCAGCTGGAAGAAGGGGCCTAGGGGTAACGTGACAGAGTGTGGCTAGCCTAGGAAGGAGAGAAAGCTGACACAGCCAAGGAGGCAGATGGGTGATTCAGGGACCAACACTAGCAGATCACAATTCTAGGGCAGAAAAATCTGGAAATGCCAGGCCCAGACACAGTGGGCCCTAGCGTCTGCCAGACGCTTTGAGAACTAAGATGTTCTCAAAAAGGGTGACCAGGCAGGTGGGGCTGTGATAGACGTGTGGCCCATCAGGAAACATCCAAGGTTGGGACCTTTGGAGGAGTCAGCAACTGGGATCGAATGGGGTCAGCAGGGTTGGGAGGCCACTTGGGGCTATAGCTTAGTCTCAGTTAAGGCTCAGAAGACCACAGGGCTGAATCAGTGAGGTCAGCAGGTGTCATAGAGGGAACGGCAGCACTCTGCAGTGGGCCAACAACACAGAGGCCCTTCTACAAGGCAGACAGCTACCAGGGATCTCCGGAGCTGTGGAAGATCACAGCCATGAGTGACAACTGTAATTCCTTAACCCGTCCCTGCACTCCCAAGCTAGGCCTTACCTGGATGTTCCAAGCCTGAAGGGGCAGCCCCTTTGTTCTTAACAGCCATGGCTTTCACTGACCTGGGCATCCGGTGTGCTTTCCCAGGAAGTTCTCCCTGGAAGATCTGCTGACCAACATCATGATCTACTGGACAACAGGAACCATTGTCTCCTCCCAGCGCTTCTACAAGGAGAACCTGGGCCAGGGCATCATGGTCCATAGGCATGAGAAGTAAGCCTGGCTGAGCAGGGAGAGGGGACGCTGGGGTTAGTAGCCACTTGGACTTCAGTTCAAAGAAGGCAAGATGGCGCCATAAGAAAGACAGCAGATGTTCTTGGGATCCTGATGTTCCCTGCATCCTGCTCTGCTGGGACAGAGGTATTGGGGTTTGCAAGGTCTACAATGAGACGCTCAGGTGACAGCGAGGAAACAGACTCGCAAAGTGGGTATTTAGAGGCTCACATGACCTGTTACATAGTCGTCCCAGGCAGAGAGGGTCCTTAGTAAGTGAAAACAGGAACTATAATGGGAGGGTAGCGTAAGCCTTTGATGGCTCCGTGATCTAGCTCTCCCCAGGCCATAGGTGTCCCCTCTGGAAACAGGAGAACACAGCATCTCTGCCTCACCCTTATCCCTCTTCCCCGCAGGATGAAGGTCTTGGTGCCCACCGGCTATGCTGCCTTCCCTTGTGAGCTACTGCATGCGCCAGAAAAGTGGATGAAGGTCAAGTACCCCAAGCTCATCTCCTACTCTTACATGGAGCGTGGGGGCCACTTTGCTGCCTTCGAAGAGCCCAAGCTTCTGGCCCAGGACATCCGCAAGTTCGTGTCCCTGGCTGAGCTGCAGTGACGACACTAGCTACCAACCATGGCTTTAGCAGCAGCCCTGGCTCCCCTGGAGGCACATTGAGGAGAGATGACCCCGTTCTAAGGAATGTTTGCTTCTGTCCTCTGACCACCCTGGGGGTCCACACTTAACCCCCACCCAGAGTCCCCTCTCACCACCCCATATGCACCACCCCACTGCACACCAGGGTTAAGCTTTGATGATAAAGGTTTTATTTCTAAGAGTGTCTGGACCAAATTCCATGTGTTTCTTAGACACCCACATGGGGCTTTCCTTCCAGAAGAGAGTTGCCAGGTGCATGGACCCCATCATGGAGGGTCCTTCTCGGCATGTGGAGGATGCTGACTGTGGCAGAGATGCAGTTAGATGCCAGCAGTAAGTAGTCCAGGCCACGCTGCACCAGGCAGACCCCAGAAGACTACAAGCACCCCTTGAGCCGCTCACAGTACCCAACCCCTAGGAACAGAAGTAGTGTGGCTGGCGGCTATCTGTGAGAAGATCTGAGTACCCCAGGCCCCGCTAGGTGAGCTCGGCGAGATCTGCAGAGCTGTGTTGGTCCCATGTCCTCTGAGGTAGAGGGAAGGAACACCCAGGTTTGGCTCTGTGCTGCTACAGCAGCGCTTTCTCCTCTTCCTTGAAAAATCTCCTCCTGGCATGATGCTGTCCTTCAGGCATCTCCCAGTGAACCACAGGAAGGATGCTCTTTGTCAAAAGTAGCTGCCCAGCTCCAAGACCCTGCTGGGGAAACAGAGGCTGCCTGACCTTCTGCGGGCGCGGCTTCAGATTGAGGACATGCCCAACACCCAACCTGGGCACCCCACTCTCCAACTCCCACTCTGTCTTCATATCCTTCCCCATGAGCCTTATGGCACTGCCCCACCCCCAGCAGATGCTGAGATGGGGTCTTACCAGCTGGCCCTGTGGGAACTTTATTGATAATTCTCATTGTCTGTGCCTTCTCTGTGGCGATCCAGAACCTCTGCCCTGATCCAGCCAGAGTCCCAGGTAACGTAACACAAAAACCCAGCCCAACAGTTGAGGCATATATACAGCTTCTAGGAGACCCTACCATCAGCATCAGCAACAGCAGGGGCCTTCCTGGTCCCCACCCCTCCCCACTGGGAGTCCCTACATGGGGCTGCACCTGGGCTCTGGAACCCATCTGGAGTTTATGTCAGGCCTGACTGCTTCAGGATAGCAAGAGATGTTTCCCCCACTCCTCAGAGGACATAGGTCTTCCTGATACTGTATTCTAGAAGGTTCCCACTTCATTTGGGAAGCCAGACTGTCTGTGGAGACAGGGGTGTGTCAGCGATGCCTCCTCCCCGGCATAGGCTGGGAACGAGGGATCTCCAGCACACATCTGGCCTATTCTCTTGCTGTTGGAAGGACCTCAGGTGTCCTTGAGTAATGACGGTCCCTGGGGATCTTCTCAGGAGAGACTGTCCAAGGACAGACTATTCTAAGAAGAATTCCTGACCTCACAGTGGTATCAGCTGGAAAGGCCAGGGCCGCTCTCCTGTCCTTGGCCATTAGGGTAGCATCCATCACTGCTCTGCTGTCTGAGACTCCGACCCCCAGCCTCCCGCTAAGCAACATCTGGAGGCTAGAGAAGAGGAGACTCAGGAAGGAAAGGGATCCTGGCATCTTATTCCTTTGGAGCAGATGCCTCAAGCGGTTGCTGAATTCAGAGGCGTGTGTTTGCCGCCCCCTTGTGGCTATCAGAGGAGCTCACATGCACCCATGAATAGCAAAGCTTCACCCATCCAGAGCCTCCTGCACTGAAAATCCTCCAGGCAGTGGGTCTGAGCCTGGGCAGGTGAGGAGATCATTACAGCCCAAGGGGTTGGCATCCATCCTACAAAGCTCCCGGTTTATCTATAAGGGAGGCCTTCCAAGATTCCCAGCCGATACATGAAAACTGCCCGGAAGCCTTAAAGCCATCACTACTGAACACTGTCTGGAACTGCGATGGTGTGTGAGGCCACAGGAAATATGACAGGAATTTTGTTTTCCTTCTCCACAAGTTGATGGATCAAAGATTGATCCTCCAGGGTCTCAGCATGTGGTATCTTTTTCTTTACTCATACATTAAGAACGTTCACTTTTCACCTGAGGGAATTGCTTCGCAGTCCCTCTTGGGCATTCAGAATGTCACATGATCCCCCTTGCCTATCAGGGCATCATTAAGTGAAATATTGGCACCTGGTCCTAAGCACTGACCAATGACCTGGTTAACCATGCTGAGACTGGCGGGTAAGGGGCAGGGAGCTAACACAGAGTGGATGCGTGGAAACAAGATTCACACAGGACAGAACTATCTCCCAAGAATGACGGAAACTTAAGTTTATTTCTAAAAGAAGGAGATGCAAATGTGAAAGGAGACTGCACCATACCTATTGCTAGAATGCTTAAAAGACCCTCAAGGGAGCTGGCGAGATGTCTCAGCAGTTAAGAACACTGGCTGCTCTTCCCAGGGACAGGGTTCCATTCCCAGCACCCACATGGTGGCTCACAATCATCTGTAACTCTAGTTCCTGGGGATCTTACGCCCTCTTCTGGCCTCTGTGAATACCAGGCACACATGTGCTACACAGCCATACATGTGAGCAAAACTCTTATTACCCCCCCCCAAAAAAAAAGAATTAAAGACCCTGCTGAACACACTTAGCTGATAAACACTTTCGGCAAAGTATGGGAGGCAAAAGCACCTTATCAAGCCACTAGTAGCCAAAAGCACTATCAAGCCAGTAGCTTTATATGAAAGAAATCAGAATCCACTCACAATAACTTTTAAAAAGTAAAATACTAGGTCTGGAGAGGTGGCTCAGCAGTTGGGAGCACTGGCTGCTCTTCCAGAGGTTCAGATTCCCAGCGTCCACATGATGACTCAACCATCCATAACTCCTTTTCCAGGGGATTCAATGCTTGTTCTGGCCTCAGCAGGCACCGGGCATGCATTTTGTATACAGACATACATGCAGGCAAACACCATATGTGTAGAAGAATAAAAATTTTAAGTCAATTTTAAAAAAGGAATCTATGTAGTAAAGGGGGTGAAAGACCTCTACAGAGAGAGCTTTACAACACTGAAGAAGGAACTAGAAGATGCTAGAAAAAGGAAAGGTGTCCAATGCTCATGAATACGTAGTTAATATTGTGGAAATGTCTATGTTAGTGAAAGTGGTCTATAGATTAAACTCAGTACCTATCCAAATTCCAACAATATGCTTCACAAATCATTAAAGAAACGTATTTGGATCAAACAGTCCCAAATAGCCAAAGCAGTCCTAAGCAGAAAGAACAATGCTGGAAATACCACAGTACCTGGCCTCAAATTACATTAAAGAGCTATAGTGACAGAAACATCATGATACTGACACAAATATAGACACGTGGACCAATGGACAGCAGGAGGGGACCTGGATATAAACCTATACAATGGCAGCCACCTAATCTCAAGGTGTCAAAAAAAACGCGTTGATAGAAAGCGTCAGCAAATGGTGACAAGAGAACCGGATGTTTGAGTGGAGAAGTAGACTAACGCCACATCTCTCACCCTGTGCAAAAACCCAATCAAAGTGGACCAAAGACCTCCATTAAGACCTGAGTCTCTGAAACTACTGGAGAGAAATACCAAGGAAACAACTCAGATTCGATATAGACACCACAGACAGGGACTTTCTGGGAAGGATCTAAAGATGCCAGGAAATCTAAAGAATTCACAAACCAATTACAGGACATCAAAACCTGTGCAGCAAAGAAAACCATCAACAGAGTGAGGGGACAGCCCACAGAACTACACATCTGACAGGAGGGTGATCTATACTGAGCTCCAGAAATGGCAAGCCCCCTACAACCCCCCCCCCCCCCGCCCTGCAAAAAGTCATCCAGCTAATGGATGGGAAATGAACAGCTCAAAAGAGGGAAAACAAATGACCCGAAAAATACACAGAAAAGAAATATTCTATAGTGATATTTTATTTATGTTTTAATAAATAAAGCTTGCCTGAAGATCAGAGGGTAAAACTAAGCTGGTAGAGGCCAGGCAGTGGTGTCACACACCTTTAATCCCAGTACTAGGGAATCACATGCCTTTAATTCCAGCACTAAAAGGGAATATAAAATGGGAGGAGACAGAGACACAGGGCTTAGTCTGCAGTCACCAGTCAGACACAGAGAAAGCAAGATGAGAATGCCTTATTGGGAAAAGGTACCAAACCATGTGACTAAACATAGAGAAGAATTATGGGTTAATTTAAGTTGTAAGAGCTAGTTAATAATAAGCCTGAGCTAATAAGCCAAATAGCTTATAATTAAAATAAGCCTCTCTGTGTCTCTTTGGGACTGAATGGTTGTGGAACTGGGCGGGACAGAAACTTCCATCTACAAAGTCCCAAATATGACAGCCAATGCCAGGGAGGATACGAGGAGGCATTGGGAATGTTACTGGGGTGCGTCTATTATGGAAATTGGTAATGGGGTTCCTCAAGTTAAAACTGGAACTCCTGGGTGGGAGAAATGGCTCCCAGTGAAGACCCCACTTTCTACAGATTGCAATAATAAAGCTACTGCCACCCTAAGGGATGCGCTTCCCAGTTTCTTTGCATGGTGGGGAGGGCCTGTGGGCAGGGCCATGCAGACAGACCGCCTTCCTGATTCTGACTGTTCAGGATCCAGTCCTGACCCATGGCCTGGCTTCTATCAGCCTTTCCTTTGGGGTAAAAAATGCAACCTACCTCCTCTTGGCCAACAGTCTGGCCCTTGGCAAGAGGTGTCCTGCCCTGCCCATCAAGGTACTGTCTTAGCCAGGGTTTCTATTGCTGTGAAGAGGCACTGTGACCACAGCAACTTTTATGAAAGGAAACTTTTAACTGGGCTGGCTTCCAGTTTCAGAGGTTTAGCCCATTGTCATCATGACGAGACATGGGGCACACAGGCAGTCAAGGTGTTGGTGACAGAGCTGAGAGTCCTACATCTTGACCTGCAGGCAACAGGAAGAGATCTGAAGCCCTAGGCATGGCCTGAGCATATATGAGACCTCAGAGGCCACCTCCTCAGTGACACACTTCCTCCAACAAGGCCATAGCTACTTCAACAAAGCCACACCTCCTCATAGTGCCAGTCACTATGAGTTTATGAGGGCCAATTACATTCAAAACACCACAGGTAGTGTTAGGCTTAAGACTGTAAATGGCTGCTGGGGGCAGACCGGGAGCTGGGCGGCAGTGGGTGCCTTGTCTTTTTCTCCGATGGCTTTATTGGGTTTCTATGCATGTCTCTACGGCTCTTTACTCTTCCTTCCGTCTCATTGCTTTTCCTGTTACCTGTTAAAATGCCCTAACAACGCAATGTATGGAGAAGGGAGCATTGATTTTGACCCATGGTTCCATGGTCCGTTGTGAGAAAAAGTCACAGCGGCAAGAATGTGAGGTGACATTGCCCCTACAATCAGGATGCAGAGAGAGAGAAGAGTGTGCTCCTGTGGTTGTGACCCCCACCCCAGGGAATGGTACTGCACACAGTGGATAGCTCTTCCCACCTCTCTTAACCTTCCTCATGACAATCCCCCCAGGCGTGCCCCGAGGCTCACCCACCTTCAGGTGACTTTAGGGCTCATCAGGTTGATAATTGATTAGCCCTCACACCTACCACTGCAAGTCGCTCACTCCCAAACTTTTCTTTAAATTGAGTCTCATCAGGAAGTCCAGGCTGGCCTCGAATTCATAGAGACCTGCCTGCCTCTGCCTCCCAGATGCTGGGATTGAAGCTGTGCGCTACCACAGCTGGCCACGCCCATGCTTCTTTCCTCTCCTGGTGCCTTTCCCTAGTAGATTCTATTTTTACCATCCTTTTTTCCTCTCCTCCCTAGTTTTCTCATAGAAAAGAAAACATTTAATACTTATGCAAGTTTGTGTGAGAAATCTCCCCCATAATCTCAGACATTTGAACACTTAATGGGTTTCCAGGTGGTGGTGCTGTCTGGAGGCTTTGCTTGAGGAAATACGTTCCTGAGGGCATTTGAGAGCTCAAGGCCTCACCCAGTTGCTTCCCACTTGCAGTTGAGGATGTGAGAGCCCAATGTCCTGCCTGCTCCTGCCACGAGCCCACCACTGCGGCCATGCTACCCCGCCGTGATGAATTCCTACCCCTTTGGGACCATAAGTTCAAATAAAGTCTTCGGTAAGTGGCTTGGCCATGGTGTTTCATCAGAGCAACAGAAAAGCAGCTAGAACACTTGTTTTTCTGTGTCACGACCAACAACATGGCTTAGTGGACTGAGGCACCAGCTGCTTAATGTGATGGCCTCAACTTCTGCCATCTGCCTGCAAAGACGTTCATCTTTAGAGCTTACTTAGGAAAAGCCCCTTTGTGCGTGCATGCCACGTTTTCTTTATCCACTCATCTGTTGTTGGTTTCTATGTTGGTTTCTTGGCCTTGTAGATAATTCAGCAATCAACATGGATGTGCAGGGTCTCTCTGTGATATTGTGACTTATATTCTTCCAAGCTTATAACTGATACTGTGGCTGGGTCCTATGGTAGTTCTAACTTAAGTTTCTTAAGGAACCTCCCTACTGATTTCCACAGTGGCTGCATAAATTCACATTCCTACCAACCGTGTATACAGATTCCTCATTCCCCATGCCCTCACTTGGACTGGTTACTCTTAGATATTTCAATAGCAACCATTTTTACTGGATGGCAATGCATTTCTTAATAACAAAGTACACGGGCATTTTTCCTTGTTTATTGGCCATTTGTTCCTCCTTTGAGACATGTCCGTTCAAAGCATTGGCCCATTTATAAACTGGATCTTTTGTTCTTCTGTTTTTTCATTCTTTATGTGTTCTACACATTAATCTTCCGTTGCACGAAGCACCAGCAAAAAGCTTCCTCCCATTCTGAGGTCGTCACTTAGCTCTGTGGCACAGAACTGCAATTTGACACCCTCCCATGTCAGTTTCTGCTGTTGTTTCCCGAGCTATATATTCGGTTCCCTGACTTGTGTCTTCTTCATGAATCTGTAGGCACCATCGAGTATCACACCCCCAAGACCCAACCTACAGAAGGTCAATGCCGGCTGCCACTCTGGGCTAATCTAGAATAGCGTTTATTACTGCTATAAAACAAGGAGTGGAGGCTGGTGTAGTCAAGCCTTGTGGTCGGAGATCAGGAGTCTCAAGGTCCCTTCCTTGGGCAAAGTACTAATAGCCTTATCTTAATCAGAGTGTAAGAGAACAATTTAAATAAGATCTGTTACTTTGTTCCCCGCTATAACTTCACTTGGGTTTATTGGAAGATATTACGTCCCAAGAAACTTCACCTGGTGGTAGCCGAAAATTGAGGAGAATATTAGAATGCATATGTTTATCCAATGAATACACACTCGTGAGGAAGCTGTTTGCAATTAGACCCAGGGAGAGACCAACAAGAATAACTAATAATCCAGGTGAATGGTAGGCGCAGCCTGTATTCTGTATGGCGTTGCCAGTATCACTGGACCTGAGCCTCGGAACTGTTATGAAATGAAATCAGGACACAGCTCTGCCATACTGTGACAGGCACCCTGAGCGTCCAGTTGTGACTTAGCGGACTAAGGCATGGCTTAGGAAGCAGGCGGGACGGAGTGGGACAGTGGGGGCTGTTATCACGCCACCTAGAGTGGCACGCGGTTTTCAACTATGAACGGTTTCTGAAGTTTCAATATAACGTTTTCAGGTTGCCGTTTCCCACACATAACCCAAACTCCACCAAGAAAGAAGCCTGCTGGGCAAAGTTGGCATGGGCCATCCTAACACCCTAGGTCCCCGAGTCCCTTCCTTTAGATGGAGGGCCAGCGGTGATCTCTTGGCACCCGGCCTCCAGGTCATTGAAGTTCAGTTTGCTGTCTGAAGTCCAGAGTCATAACTGCCCTGGATACACACAGATTAGCTGAGTCATTGGGCTGTGCAAGTGTACAAAAGAGAGTGGGTAGACGCTCACACTCGATCTGCCCTGCCTCTCCCAAGGGCTTGGGATGCTACTGTGTGCAGAGCTCCGCAGGTCTGCAGCTTGACGAGGAATCAGGAGCCAGCACTGAGTCCTTGTGGACAGTCAGGCACACTGGGATAGCCCTGCCCAGAAGAGGAAATCAGGCACTGCTGTCCCCAGGAAAAGCAACAGTGGTGTTTTGGTCGCTCCCTGCTGCAATCAGGTAGGGGGCTGATTGTCAAGTTCCTTGGACAAGTCGGTCATCTTTCCTGCTGCTCCTTCTTGCTGCTCTCCTGATAATGTCATGCAAAATTTGCTCAATTCTTCCAGGACCTGCTCAGCTGGGTCCAAAAAACAGTGACTGTCTGTGCCCACTGTGGTGCAGGATGCTAGGGACGGTGACAGGAGCTGAGACAGACAGGACAAGGACAGGACATAACAGGATCTGTTCTGGTTTGAGCCTCGGACTGGGGGAACTGCACGCACCGGCCCGCTCTGCCAGGGCACTTACTCCCTGTGTCCCCCACAGTCCCTACACCTACCCTCCCTTCCATGACAAGAGCTCCAGAGGATACTGTGCACCTTCTCCGAGAGTAAGGTTTCTGTCAGGGAGGAGGTAGCTTTCCATTTAAAAAAGGAAACAAGAAAAAAACCTGTGCAACACTCTATTCTTCCTTCCCTTCCTTCCTTCCTTCTTTCCCTTCCCTTCCTTCCTCCCTTCCTTTCCTCCTTCCCTCCTTTCTTTCTTTTCTTCTTTCTTTCTTTTTTTCTTTCTTCCTTTCTTTCCTTCAACATTCTTTTCTTAATCCACTAAAGTCGGACGGGCCTGTCTGTGCCCATCCCGGTCTGTTTAAATTCAAGGAATGCTGGTCTTGCCACCTGACTGATAGATATCAAGGACGTGTCTCCTGGGGACAGGCACTGAGTGTGAGGAAAGGAAATCCTGAGCCAGACAGGCTGAGGATGGTGGCTTCCCAGGATCCCCCATGCTGCCCCTGGCGAGACTGGCAAAGCTTGCTTCTGGTACTGTAAGGCTCCCCAGAAACTTCGTCATAGAGGCTCTGATTCACACAGAACTGAGGAGGGAAATGTGTGGGAAAGTTCACGTCTGTGATCACAGGGCGTGGCTCCGAAAGCCGGCTGGAATGAGGGCTAAATTTGCCTGTGGTTCTAGTTAATGGGAATTGTGTCGATCTTGAAAGCCGCAGCGGCCATCTGAGGTGGGGTGGGGAGTCTGAGCCGAGAGGAGCTGGCCATGGAGGGGGCTGAATCTGTGTGGCAGCGGTGAGGTGCCTAGTGATGGGTGGGTGTGAAGGAAGAAACAGGTGGACTCCAGGGCTGATGACGGGCTTGGGGAGGTTGGTAAGGTCACTGTCCAGACATAATCAGTTTCCACGTGTGAGTTCCCATACACGCCAGGAAGCAGGTGCCCAATACCTAGCCACAGTGTGGCAGAAACCCTAGGGCTGACCCTCTGCACACTCGTGTATTCAGGAAGGGCACCCACAGGCCTGATGATCAGCTTTAAGGGACTCTATAGCGGTACCCTGGAGCCTCTACCAACACCCAGGAAGAGCCGGACACACAGACAGGGTGCTTTCTTGCCTACACTTCCACTGCCTGGAGTGGACCTGCACCCATCTGGTCCCCTCTATCTTCTGTCGTCCACTGCTCCTACACGCATTGTGTCTTATGAAACTTCCTCTGCCACTGTCCGAGGACACGGTTCATGTTCCAGCCACAGTCTGGGCTGAGCCTTCCTCCTATTGGTCTGCAGAAACCAAGTTCTTTTTCTCTCTGAGGGAAAAAAAAAAAAAAAAAAAAAACAGACATCAAATGGGGATTAACACATAACCTGATTTTCTGAACTTTAATAGGCCATGAGTAGCCACAGAAATTCGAGAAGTGGTTGCATTGGGCCCAGGGGAGGGTGGAACATGGAGGAACCAGCCACCGTATAGGTGGCTACACATGGCGTGAATCTACTCCAACTGGATTAGACATTTGAAGGGTATGTGCTTTCTGTTTCAATAAAGCTGTTGGAAATACACAGAGATGATATGGGGGCCAAAGATGGGCTTCCTAATGCTTTATCAACAACTGGACTCTATCTCCCAGAACCTTTGACCTGTTGCTCCCCTTCACACACCAGAAGGACAACCCTCTAGAAAGACTGAGCAAGGGGCCCAGTCAGCTCCACTCAGACCCAGGCCCTGCTGTCAGGTCCATACAGCGGGTAGTCCCTCATCTCCCAGGGATCTTGGTGGACAGAAAGCCTTCCTAGCAGGAGCCAAAGGCTCCTCAGAGATCCCAGGCCTCAGAATGTGCCCCAGGAACCCATCTAGGGCTGTGTCGAAGTCACCATGGTCATGACACAGTGGGAGTGGGGTGGATTTACCTATCTTCTCATTGGCTTCCAACTTTTCTATACACAATTTCAGGATTGTTGGCCTTAATTAAACCGAACATGTGCTCCATGCCTGCTGTCCTGGGTCCTAGGGAAACTGAGGCAGGAAGATGGCAGGAGCTCAAGGGTCGGTGACCTCCTGAGGTCAAAGTCAGAGCTCCTCTCAGGACAATTACAAAACCCAGAGTCTGAAGGCTACTGCTTATTTAAAACAACAGAGCCCAGCACTGGGAACACACGAATCATAAGCCTTGCACACAGTCAAAGAGGCTGGAACAAAGGGATGTTTTAAAAAGGCGGAATACGGAATGTGGAAATGGAGAAACAGAGGAAGAGCTCTGGCCTAGTGTGGTTAAGAATGTGGATTGTAGCCACAGCCACAGCAATTAAAACAAAGCAAAGCAAACGGAAGAAACTAGAAGATACACGGCAGAGGCTGGTTTTTACAAATGATTCTTGACCGTGGTGATGGGTCAGAGGCCTCGCTCTGAGATGGGGTGCTTAGTCACTGTGCTGACCCTTGAAGAAGCACTTCTGCGTGAGGCTGGGTGGCCCTGCATGAGCCTCGGGTGTGGCGGTCTTCAGTGACAGCTATCACCAAACGATCACACAGAATAATCTTCCTCATGAACTCTGGGGTTCATGTGAAAAAACAAAACACAGCAGAAACAAGAAGCATGGCTTTCAGCCGGACGGTGGTGGCGCCCGCCTTTAATCCCAGCACTCAGGAGGCAGAGGCAGGAGGATCTCTGTGAGTTCAAGACCAGCCTGATCTACAGAGTGAGTTCCAAGATAGCCAAAGCTACACAGAGAAATCCTGTCTCAGAAAGAAAAAAAAAAAAGAATGCCTTTTGCTCTGTCGTTGTTGACATTTTTCTTACAGGACAATTGTGAAAGCCAGGAGTTCGTGGGGCAGGTGCCAGGGAGCAGCCCACTGGCAGCTGGAGTCTCTGGCCTACCAGGAAACAAGTCTTGGCCAAGTCACTCCTCTTGTTGTACCCATAGTCTTAAAAAGAAAATTTACCCAATCCAACGAGAAATCCAACCAGCACTCAGAGACTCCTTTTCAACTGTGCATAGGGAGCCCGGCTAATGCTCGGGGACCTACCCAAGCTTCCATCTGCAGGGAAGGTCTTACCCCACGAGAATTTTTGAGCAATGAAGCAAATGTTGCAGAGGCAGAAAATGAAGGCTTTTGGTTACCTCTATGCTACAATGTGGGTTTTTTTTTTTTGGGGTTTTGTTTTATTTTGTTTTGTTTTTTTTGGCAATTGCTAATCACAGGGCTGAAGAACTTGGTTACACTGTCTTTAACAAGACTTGGGCAGTTCTCAAGGTCCTTACTTCAAGGCAGTTTGTCAAATGTTTGCTCTCTTCTAATGAGAGGAGGGGCCTCTGATGAGCAAGTTTAAAAGCACAGCTTCAACACACCTAAGTTCCAACTTATCCCTCTCTGTACTGCTCTCTGTCTAGGAGGAACAGGTCTGGACAGGCTTTACAGCTACGTTCTAGTAACCTTGAGGCAGGGGCCTTCAGCTAGTTATTTCTATGTAACTTCATGCTTCCTAAGCAGGCCTATTAGTGAATCTCTTTTTGTCATATTTAATTAAGGCTACAGTTATTTCTCTTTCCCATTCAGTCTCACAGCAGTCATGTGACTGGAACTTCTCCTGGGGGATGCCCTAGGAAGAGCCCTTTTGGTAGCTAGTCTCTGCAAAGCTGGACGTGAGGTTCTGGCTGGGTCGCTCCTCTTGCTGATGGATCCCATTCCATCTTACAGGAGTCATGTGGCTGGAACTCCTCCTGGCCTCGGTGCTGGGCCTTGTCATCTACCGGTTTGTCTCCCGGGACAAGGAGGAAACCTTACCACTTGAAGATGGCTGGTGGGGCCCAGGGTCGAAGTCCTCAACCAGAGAAGATGAGAGCATCCGACCTTTCAAGGTGGAAACATCAGACGAGGAGATCGAGGTGAGATGCCCTTTCTCAGGCAGGAGCAAAAGCCAAGAGGTAGCCCTGTTGGGGCTCCACTCTGATGTGGATGAAGGCAGGGGTGGGAAAGAACTTGGGGACAGACCTCCAGTGACCCTTTATCTGTCCAGCCTTCTTCTCAAGCAAGATACAGACTATTCCCTAGAAGGATGTTAGGGTTAGGATTAGATGTTTATCTTCTCCTGTAACTCCCCAGCCTTAACCAAAGGACCAGGATGGGTCAGGAAGACTGCCAGGGAGTCGCCTCATCCACAGGTCACAGGAGTTTTCTACATTCAGCTCCCCTTGCCCAACCCAAAGGATGGAGCCTGAGATAGCTTGAAGGGAAAAGTGAACAGATGCTTCAAATTATTTGTCGTAATCTCACCAACAGAGGGAGAAGATGCCCCCTGGAAATGCAACAGCTTGGAGATCACGGGGTTAGCCATAGGTGCGCCCTTACTGTGTGTTGGGTACTCCTGGGCCTCTCAGGATCTTAATCAAGCTGCCCAGTGGGGCTCGCTATCTCAGAGGATAAAAATGAAGTGGCCATGGGTCCCGGGAGACTGTATGAATGAAGAAGAGGAATTGTCAGAAATCAGCTGCAGTTCCAAGGTCACTTCTGCACAACCCCAAAGTCAAAATAATCAAACCAGAAGGGACAGAGAGCAAAGGAAAGAGCCTCCTGGAAGGGCCTGGGTGGAGTGGGCCTCATTGACCATGCGGGGGTCATCTGAGCCATGGCCTCACTGCTGATGTGGGGGTCATCTGTGGCCATGGCCTCACTGTTCATGCAGGGTTCATCTGTGGCAAAGGCGTCACTGCTCATGTGGAGGTCATCTGTGGCCATGGCCTTATTGCTCACGCAGGGGTTATCAGTGGCATCTCCTTTGCTACAGGAAGAACATGCATCTTGCAAAGCTTAGTAATTTTGTTCTGTGGCTCTTGACAAAGTGCCTGCTCTACAGAAGGCTTGGTGAATTAAAAGCAAGTATTGGAGCTGGGCAGTGGTGGTGCTCCTGTTTAAT
This sequence comes from Alexandromys fortis, assembly GCF_014885135.2. Classification (NCBI taxonomy): domain Eukaryota; kingdom Metazoa; phylum Chordata; class Mammalia; order Rodentia; family Cricetidae; genus Alexandromys; species Alexandromys fortis. The sequence goes on along the minus strand of NW_026067925.1, from coordinate 8,420,732 downwards.
CCCAGCACTTGGGAGACAGAGGCAGGCGGAACTCTACGAGTTCAAGGCCAGCCTGGTCTAGGGTGTGTGTCCAATACAGCCAAGGCTAAAGAGAAACCCTGCCTCCAAAAAAAAAAAAAAAAAAAAAAAAAAGAGTATTGTTGACACACCTCAGGAATGTAAACATGACTGGAAGGGAGAACGGATCACGTGTTCTGAAGTCTTCCAGTCTCTCCCTGCACCTCCCATCCCACCAATACTTGAAAGGGAATTTGAAGTCCATAGGGAGAACCCATAGGCCTCTCAGGGATCCAGTGATATCCATGGGCCCTGTGTGGCCCCTCCATGGTGTCCGTCTGTGGCCGCGGGGTTCACTCTGAATTGTGGACACAGCTCTCTCCTGACCCTGCCCACCCACCCTGACTTCTTCACTGCAGGACTTACACCACAGGATCGATAGGTTCCGGGCATCCCCACCTTTGGAGGGCAGTCGCTTCCACTATGGCTTCAACGCCAGCTACCTGAAGAAAGTGGTGTCCTACTGGAGGAACGAGTTTGACTGGAGGAAGCAGGTGGAGATCCTCAACCAGTACCCTCACTTCAAGACCAAGATTGAAGGTGAGTTTGTTTGCAGAAGCCCAGCTGGGCCTAGGGGTGTGTGAGTCACAGGGGAAGCCTTCCTGTGCGAGATGAGTGACCCAGTTGAATTGTTATTTTCCTCAATGCTCAACATAAAACCTGACAAAGACAAGTGAAGTATCACTGGTTTGTTTTCCTCGTGGTTTGAGGGTACAGTCCATCGTGGCAGGGAAGCCCCGGCAGCAAGGAAGTGATGTCATACTGGAAGCAGAAAGGAATGGGAGCTCCTCATTTTCCTGTCTTCCATATTGTTTTTCGGCCATCCCATGATGCCCATATTCAGGGCGGGTCTTCTCACTTCTCAAGCTCTGTGGAAACACCCTCACATGGATCTCCCATGTGATCCCCAAACCAACCAAGTTGGCAATAAAGATCACAGCTGTAACCCCAGACATGTGGGGTCAGGAGGTGGAGATCCTTGGGGGCTCCCAGCCCAAACAAAATAACATGTTTCAAGTTCAGTGGTAGACCCTGTCTTAAAGGAATAAAGCAGAGTATTACAGAAGGACTTCTGATATCCTCCCTGGCCTCAGCACACATGCGCACACACTCACACACTTATATACACACACACACACAAGCTTAAGAAAAGAAGGGTTTATTTCAGCTAACAGTTCAAGGATGCAGGCCATCACGATGATGTCATGGTGGGAGGAGCATGAAGAAGCCAGTCCCCTGCAGCTGCAGTCAGGAACACAGAGCAATGAATTCTTGTGCTCAGCTGACTTTCTTCTTTACATTCAGTCCAGTAACCTAGTCCGGGGGCTGGTGCTGCCCAATTAATGATGGGTTTTCCCACCTGAAGCTAATCTAAACAATCCCTCGCGGATTTGCCCAGAGACTTGTCTCCTAGACGATTCTCCATCACGCCAAGTCAAGAATTCACAGCTCTCGCAAACCCTAAAGCAATCAGATATGGAAACACTTAAGAAAAACTAGAGCCACTGTGCAGGAATGGCAGCCTGCACTGGGCCTGGTGTTTGCAGGATGGGTCCTGCTGGGCCTGGTGTTTGCAGGATGCTCTGCATGCCTGGGTTTGTGGTTCTCTGTACCATCTACAGCTATTTGGTGGCCTCAGTGCACAGGAGCCTCCACTGCATCAGGCCCCTCCTTCCCTCACCCCGACTGTGCTCTTCCCCAGGGCTGGACATCCACTTCATCCACGTGAAGCCTCCCCAGCTGCCCTCAGGCCACACCCCAAAGCCCCTGCTGATGGTGCACGGCTGGCCCGGCTCCTTCTATGAGTTTTACAAGATCATCCCGCTGCTGACTGACCCCAAGGCCCACGGCCTGAGTGACGAGCACATGTTTGAAGTCATCTGCCCCTCCATTCCTGGCTATGGCTTCTCAGAGGCATCTAGCAAGAAAGGTACAGGGTGCTGGAGGGTGGCACATGCCAGACTGTGCCTCATGTAGCCAAGATGCCACGCGTTCTCCTTTTAAGATGAAGCAGGGAATCTAGAGAGTCTGACAGACATTATAGGTTCTACATGGCAAGTTTTTTAGTGGCATGAGACAAGGGGACAGATGTGGCTGCCTAGCACTGCTCAGGCGTGGACTCATGCATTTGCTGCTCAGGGGCAGCTCCATACCTTGGCCGTGCCCTGCTCTAGGTCAACATGGCTAATAAAGTCCCTGTGCAGGGTATCTTGCAACCTACAGTGACTAGCCAAGCTCTGCACACAGCTTCCTGCCTGGCAGAGCGGCAGCTACTGAATCACCACCCTATCTTGAGGAAGGCAGCTCTCACCCTTTCCCTGTGTCCGGGGAAAGTGTCCTTGCAGCTCTAAGATTCCTTCTAGCTTTCTGTGAGCCTCTGTTTCCTCAGCTTGGAGGGAGGCTGGTCTAGGGTACTTCGCAGGCACCCGAGTGTTCTGAAGGCATCTTCATGACTCCCCTGTCTGTGCCCTTCACACTCAGGCTTCGATACGGTGGCCACCGCCAGGATCTTCTACAAGCTGATGTCGCGGCTGGGCTTCCAGAAATTCTACATTCAAGGCGGGGACTGGGGGTCCCTCATCTGCACCAACATGGCCCAGATGGTTCCCAAGTGAGTTGATGTAGTCATTCAGGCATGGTACAGCCTCGCCAGGATCTGTGTGTACACCATCCACACAGGACACAGGGCTGTTCACCCTAGGCCCTCCTCAGAGGGAGACTGGGAGCTCCCTCTGAGCCAAGTCCCCCATGGTGCCGAAGAGGGATATCTAAGAATGGAATATACTGGTCCCACCCTCCTCCGGGGGTAACACGAGAGTGGTGGCCCTTGATAGGCACCCAGGCTAACCATAGTGTACTGAGTGGCATTCATACCTTTCCTGGTACACACGTGGTCCACGGGCTGCAAGCTGGACACACCTGGTTGACCTTCATGGTTGGCAGACTCTAAAGTTTCCCTGGTCAGAACTCTCTAGAAGCTGTCCTTTCTCGCCCCTCACCTCCAAGTCCAGGCATTCCCACTGGGACAGACTGATGAAGGAGGTCGGCTTGTGCTCTCCAGTTCTGAGGCCTGTCCCTGTCCTCCTCCATCTCCTCTCCAAGGCCTTCATAGCAGGCAAAATCACCTGTGCCCATTTCTTGGTCCACAGCCACGTGAAAGGCCTACACCTGAATATAGCCTTCATGACAAAAAACATCTACACCCTGACCCCACTCCTGGGCCAGAGCTTCGGGAGGTTTCTTGGCTACACTGAGAGGGATATCAAGTTGCTGTACCCCTTCAAGGAGAAGGTTTTCAACAGCATCGTGAGGGAGAGTGGCTACCTACACATCCAGGCCACCAAGCCAGACACCGTGGGTAAGTACACTCAGGAGAGGGAAACCGGTTCCTCCTAGGAACACTGCTCACAGAACGAAAGCAAGGACCTCTGAACAGAGACTGCTTTCTCTATGGAGGCGGGTTCCCAAGGTCCCACATGCTTTCCAGATTCCCAGAATAATCCAAACACCTTCACTAATGTAATTCATCGTGTGCTCAAGGGGCTGAGATTGCTCATCCCCAGCCTGATTTTTAGTCCTCTACAAGGAGTAAAGAGAAAGGGCTTGGGGCAGAAGTCTAAGGGTTCAACAGTTATGGGTGCCACAGGGACTAGAAGTCTCACTCAACTCTGGGAGGAGGGCTAGTCACCATTCCTGTCCCCTGGTTCTATTCACAGACAGCTTGTTTTAAAACCTACTTGCCAGGCAGTGGTGGTGCAATGCCCTTCGGAGGCAGGTGGATCTTTTTAAGTTCAAGGTCAGCCTGGTCTTTGGAGTGAGTTCCAGGACAGCCAAGGCTGTTACACGGAGAAACGCTGCCAGGAAAAAAAAAAAAAAAAAAAAAAAAAAAAAAANAAAAAAAAAAAAAAAAAAAAAAAAAAAAAAAAAAAAAAAAAAAAGCCTTGAAAAGCTGGTAGTTTTACCAGTATCAGTGAGCAGGTCCCAGTACATTTAACTCATTTTATACACGGGAAACCAGTAAAGTGTTAACAGCAAAGGCAGGTAGGAGCACAAACCAGTTTTCTTTCTTTCCTTTTTGGTTTTTCAAAACAAAGTTCCTGACTGTCTTGGAACTCACTCTGTAGACCAGGCTCACCTCGAACTCACAAAGACCCGCCTGCCCCTGCCTCCTGGGTGATTAAAGGTGTGCGCCACCACTGCCCGGCTTATCAACCAGTTTTTTAAGGACTGCAAAGCTCGTCTACAGAGTGATAAATAAAGATCCCTAGAAAATGCCTCTGTCCGTTTCTACAGACAAGAATCATTTGCCCTGCTTTGGCTTTTCTGTAATCTATGCAGCCATGAAGTGATTAATAATAAGGTAGATGGAACCCTTAAAGCAGCGGCTCTCAGTCTGTGGGTTGTGGCCCCTTCGACAAACCTCTGTCTCCAAAAAATATTTACATTACAGTTCATAATAGTAGCAAAATTACAGTTACGAAGTGCAACACAAATAATTTTATGGTTGGGGGCACCGCAGCATGGGGAATTGTATTAAGGAGTTTCAGCATTAGGAAGGTTGAGAATTGCCACCCTAAAGGAGTGGAGGACTGGGAAGGCTTCTCTGGATGTTCCCCTGGTTCACTTAAAGACACCTGAGAATCGTTGGACCCATTTTTGGGCATCTCACAGTTCCTACGGCAACAGAACATTCCAGATACTAACACTTGCTATGGTCAAAGCCTTGTGTTTGGTTTGGTCTGGGACTTTTGCTGGTTGTTTGTTCAGGGTCTATTATTTTGGTTTTGTCTGGTTGGTTTGGTGCTAAGGATCTATGAAGAGTCTTGAGCAGGTATCATACCGCTGAGCTCCACCCCAGGGCCCTAGAGTTTTAATCTCTGGAATGTTATTTGGTGTCAGTCATGTGTCAATATTTATAATTGATTTTTCCTCTTAGGTACTTTTAGATTGTTTCTCTTCTTTTCCTTTCCTTCTATCTTTCTTTTGTGTGTGTATGTATGCAGCATGTATGTATGTATGTGCCTGAGTGTATACATGTGCACCGTGTGTGTAGGAGTCCTCAGAGGTCAGAAAAGGGTATTCAGTCCCCTGGAACTGGAGTAGCAGGTAGTTGTGAGCTGCCATGTGGGTTCTGGGAACTGAACTCAGGTCCTCTGCAAGAGCTCTTAACCACTAAGCCATATTTCCTGTTTTTCATTTTAAGTATCAAATTCTCATCTTTATAGAAACAGCATTGTAAGTTGGGTGAATGGCGGAGCTGTTGACCACTTGTGAAGCCCTGGGTTCAAGGCTCAGTACCACAGAAAATGTGTGTATGTATGCATGTGTTTGCTTGTGCGTATGTGTGTGTGAACCCGTGTGTGTGTGTGTGTGTGTGTGTGTGCATGTGTATGTGAGAGAGACGGAAAGACAGAGACAGAGACAGAGAGTTCTCTCTTGGACCTCAAGAAACCCAGTCCAGGAGATCATGGGGGGATTGGACCCACTCACCAGATGACGTCACAAGGGCCCCAGAGGTCCCAGATGTGGGACATGTGTCAGGGCTGTGCTGGAGACAGGGCTTCTGCCTATTACAACGCTAACCCAGCCACACACCTCTGTCCTGGAGTCATACTCTCTGGGGCCAGGCTCGAATCCCTCCCTTGCTCCTCTCCACCCAGGCTGTGCTCTGAACGACTCGCCCGTGGGCCTGGCTGCCTACATCTTAGAAAAGTTCTCCACCTGGACCAACCCAGAATACCGTGAACTGGAAGACGGAGGCCTGGAGAGGTGAGGCCCCGCGGCCCTGCTGCGAGGACCCAGTCCCGAGGCTCTGCCTCTTTCTGCCCATCATTCATCCCTGATCAAGGTCCTCTATAGAGGGCCAGCAAGCTCCCCTGTCTTTGGTGTCCGACACATCCTACCACCCCACTGTAACCAGAGAGACCCTGTGTGGAGGATGGAGAGGTGGAGGCACCCACAGGACAAGTGTCTAGTTCAATAGGTTAGTGACACAGAGGACTCAGAACTCAGCAGCTCCCCCTACAGGCAAGGAGTCTCCGGGACAGTGAGCAACCCTTATTGCACAATAGCAGGGTCTCTCACCCAGAGCCTCCACAGATTCTGTGGGGGCCAATGAAGAGAGGCTGTGGAAAAGACTGGGGAGCCATTCCATCTCCGGAGTTCTTGAAGTTGCAACATGCATCAGATTTTAGTCCTGTTCCTTAACCTGGTGCAGGATTTCACTCTGGTCCCCAGCCCCCAGGGGACCTTTCTTTCCCTGTTCAGTGACACACCAAGCGCCCATCCCAGAGCTGTGGGCAGGAAGAGAAAATGAAATGGGACGGGATCTGCCCGGGGACAGAAACACTGAGAAACACTGTTCTGTCCCCACTCTCACCTCGGCACCCACAGCAGCCTGATACAGTGAGTCTTCAAGAAATGGATGGGAGCCGGGTGGTGGTGACGCACACCTTTAATCCCAGCACTCGGGAGGCAGAGGCAGGCGGATCTCTGTGAGTTCGAGGCCAGCCTGGTCTACAGAGCGAGTTCCAGGACAGTCAAGGCTACACAGAGAAACCCTGTCTCGAAAAAGAAAGAAACTGATGGTAGAAGAACAAGCCTGTGGGCGGAGGGCTGCGCAGGACCAGAGGAGACATCTGCTCTGTCTCAAGGGGAAATGCCAGGATGTATGCCTCACTGAAGATCACTAAGATTCTGCCGGCGTGGGGGGGGGGGGGGGGGAACTGAGGCAGAGGGAAAAGCAATTTAAATGCAAGTTGAGTTTGGACTTGTCCAGGGACTTGAACAGATCCATCAAGGACAGGTCCCCAATCCGTTCCTCTGGGCAAGTCACCAAGAGCCTGGACAAGTCCTCGCCCTGAGTCTGTCTCCCGCAGAACACACTCAGCAAGAATCCTGACTGAGGGAACGCCCCTGGCTCCCTGGCAAGGGACTTGGTATGCTCCTTGCGACCATGCCTGCAGCCCCCTTCAGTCTCTGGCCTGGCATGAGCAGCCCAGATCTCAGAGCAATGACAGACTAGTACCTGGGTCCCTTGACCCTTGGTTCATCACCTCAAACCACTTTGTGTGCTGGCTCCTGAGGAATACTCAGGAGACCAGCCTCTTCCTGCTGCCAGGAGTTTCAAATTGCTTAGCATCCTAAGAGAGGGAAATTCATTTGGAGAAACCTGGAATCTTGAACTGGGGGCGGGAGAATGGTCACTGGAGGGTGGGCAGTGCTAGCCGCGACCTGGGAACCCCAGGAGGAAGGAGGAGGTGGTGTGCTCAAAGCCCCTGGGTGCACGGGTGCCACCTGGTGGTGAGATGGGTGAGAAACTTAGAACTTGCTGTCTGCCACGGTCAGCACTCTGCATTAGCTATCCACCTAGAAACAGGACCTTGACCCAGTTGACCTATGGAAAAAAATGACACCGGTCTTTTGAGGGAAATAAGATAGGCAAGGACCCTGGCACTGACCTGGGCATCCGGTGTGCTTTCCCAGGAAGTTCTCCCTGGAAGATCTGCTGACCAACATCATGATCTACTGGACAACAGGAACCATTGTCTCCTCCCAGCGCTTCTACAAGGAGAACCTGGGCCAGGGCATCATGGTCCATAGGCATGAAGGGTAAGCCTGGCTGAGCAGGGAGAGGGGACGCTGGGGTTAGTAGCCACTTGGACTTCAGTTCAAAGAAGGCAAGATGGCGTGATAAGAAAGACAGCAGATGTTCTTGGGATCCTGATGTTCCCTGCATCCTGCTCTGCTGGGACAGAGGTATTGGGGTTTACAACATCTACATTAAGACGCTCAGGTGACAGCGAGGAAACAGACTTGCAAAGTGGGTATTTAGAGGCTCACATGACCTGTTACATAGTCGTCCCAGGCAGAGAGGGTCCTTAGTAAGTAGAAGCAGAGGCTGTATTGAACGGCTGACTGATTCCTGAGTCTGTCCTTGTCATTATGGGTCCACATGGCCTCCCTCAGCTCTGGGGTCCTGATCTTGCCCATGGGACATGAGAGAAGCCTTAATCCCCAGCAACCCCTCTTCCCCGCAGGATGAAGGTCTTGGTGCCCACCGGCTATGCTGCCTTCCCTTGTGAGCTACTGCATGCGCCAGAAAAGTGGGTGAAGGTCAAGTACCCCAAGCTCGTCTCCTACTCCTACATGGAGCGTGGGGGCCACTTTGCCGCCTTTGAAGAGCCCAAGCTTCTGGCCCAGGACATCCGCAAGTTCGTGTCCCTGGCTGAGCTGCAGTGATGCCCTTGGGGATCAACCACAGCCTCAGCAGCCGCCCTGGCACCTCCCCTGGCTCCCTTAAGAAAGACGCCCCCTTTCAAAAGAAAGAGCTTAAGATTTTGTGCCCTGCAGGCCCTGGGAGCCTGGGTGCGCTCCTCCACATCTTACCACCCCATGTTAGGTCACAGACCTTAAAACATGTGGCCACTTAAAGAGCCAGGTGCCCCCAAGTGTCCCAGCTCTGGGAAGATCTAGCCACGCCTCCCCCAGAGGAGGGTATGGTGGTATTTTGTTTGTGCTTTAATAAATAAAGTTTGCCTGGAGATCAGAGTGCAAAGCAGCCATACTAATCAGCCATACAGGCCAGGCAGTGGAGGCAAACACCTTTAATCCCAGCAGCCACACTAGTCAGCCATAGAGGCCGGGCAATGGTGGCGCATGCCTTTAATCCCAGCACTAGACAGGAGGAGACAGGAGCTCTGGGTCTGCAGTCAGGCTGAGAACAGGATCATCCAGCCTTGGTAGAGGTAAGAACTCTCTAGTGGTTGGCTGCTTTGCTTTTCTGATCTTCAATTTGAACCCCAATATCTGTCTTTGGGTTTTTATTACTCATGCTATAAAAGGGAGTAGGAGAGCTAACAACTGCTCCGTCCTCAAAGTCTCCCCTCTACCTTGCAGCTGTGGGCAAGCAACTGCTGCTCCCTAGACCCAAGGCAACTCTGAATTGTGATTTCATGCTTACCTAGTACCTTCCTGACCCCCTGACTCCTAGCAGGTAAGATGGATCTCCAGGTGTGGAGCCTTCCCCACTTGCCAAGAACTCCCTTTGTCCCACACCCTCAGAGCCTCTCTGCCTTGCTCCTTCCCCTTAAGACCCCCTTGTGGGTCACAGCACTCCTAATAAAGCTCGTCTGGAACAGAGTTCCCTTCAGCACCTGTCTCTCACACCTGTCTGTGACACTTGTCTGTGACACCTGTCTCTCACACCTGTCTGTGACACCTGTCTGTGACACCTGTCTGTGACACCTGTCTGTGACACCTATGGCATCTTTCCTAAAATTTACCTAACGTGCTATGGACCTGTGTTAAGCAATATGGCCTTGGTGACAAATGATTTTACAAACAACATCCTTTACTCCAACCCACATGGGGCCCTCCTCCCAGAGGCGAGCTCACACTTCTGCCCATGTACTTTTGTGCCTACTGGGCCATGTGAAACAGCCCAGACTGGTTAAGGCAGCAAAGGCAGCTGGAAATAACCACTGACCAGGGCCACCCTAAACCAAGCAGCCCCCAGAGTAGTGCTGGCACCATCCAGACACTTATAGAGATCAAGTCCCTGGAAAAAAGGCAGTGTGGCCGGCTGGCTCAAGTGAAAGGGCCCTGATAGGCAAGGGCCACCAGAAAAAGGGATGGGCAGATCCTGCCTGGTCCCTGTGGTAAGGAACTGAGGCAGGCCCAAGTGGTTGGTTTTTGATCTACCTGAAGAAGATCCGAAACCCACACCTTCACCAACCTTGGACGACTAAGTCCCACCCATCCCCATGCATGTCTTGTCACACCTCTTCTTCTCCATGTGGGCCCTGGGCCTCCACCTGTCCCCTATAGCCCAATCCCAGATTCCACTCTAGAAAAAGAAAGAGCTGCCCAAAACAGAAGAAATGGAGGGGCACCCTCTTCTCTCTGTGTCTGCCACTCTGTCCTCCCATCATTCCAGGGTACCCTTGACGACGCCCCTCCCATCTTGGACAGAGCAGACGCATCACGTAGAGGCTAGATGAGGCCTGCATGGACACAGAAAGCCACACGTTAACCTGGAAGAGGCATGAGGAGTGGGATCTTACCACCAACCAAGTGGCCACTTTATTAATGGTTCTCAGTGTCCCTGCCTACTGCAGGGTGACCCCAGTCACAGGATCTCAGGCAACATGATACAAAAACCCAGAGGCACAGCATGTGGGGAGGTGGCCACATAGCCAGTGGGCAGGCGCAGGCTGCCCTGCTGCTGGCGGCAAGGACAAGATGCTTCCTGGTCCCTACAGCCGTCCACTTTTCCCTGAGAAGGGGCTGCAGGCTTGGGAAGCACTGTAGGTCCCCCCCCCCCCCCGCCATGGGCTCTGTCTCTGACCCAACTGCTGCAGGGTTGCTGGTCATTAGCTATGCATCCGCTTACAGATGGCTAAGCAGCATTCCCGGGCTTTCCTGGACACATCTCCCCATCAACCGGTGGTCTCTAGACCTGATCAGTGTGAGGGCAAAATTCCAACACACGATCATGACTACAAACCACTGGGGACATCATCCCACCTTCAGAGCTGTATCCTTGCAGTGGGTGGAGGAAGAAATGTGCATATCCTCATACGACCACAAGAGGGAGGGAGCTGCAGGTGTTCCCCACACTAGAACCAGAAAAGCAGCCTACAGGTGGCGCTTAGGAGCAGGAGCCCTACCATACACCCTCAGCCACGGGCCTGAGCCCCCCATGACCCGCTGGTTCCCTCCCTCCTCTCACGAGACAGGAGCTTGAAAACAGGAAAGCACTCGAGAGCCTGTCTGGGCTCCAGTCCCTCCTGAGTGCCCTGAGCCAGTCAGACCAGCAGCTTGCCCACTCTCAGGACTCCTGGTAGGCATCGGCCAGGCTGTCACTAAAATTCTGAGCCACAGGCTGCCCAGAAAGAGTCCCACTGATGTTACGGATGGCACCGTATGTCTGCTGCTGCTGCGGGGATAACGCCGTCTTCTCGGAGGCCAAACCGTTCAGAATCCGAGGCACATAGGGCTGTTGGCAGATTCGAGAGTTAGGTCTTACTTGGAAGATGGCAGGTCTGACACCCCACATCCTGGTCATGCCCCACACTACCCCTTTTTCCCAATGGGTGGATGCATATCAAGAAGTAGCAAAAAGGAAAGAAAGAGAAATAAGCATTCACATGGGGACATCTGGACCCTAAGTAAGCCAACTGTGTCTTTCTCAGCAGCCAGAGCAAAATGGAAAGCAGTCTACAGCCCAGTTCTCCTGACAATACGAAGAAAAAAGAGTGACTTCCTCTGGTTCTCAGAGAAACATCCTTCCTGCTGCTGTACTCTGAGTGACTGTCTCAGCTTATTTGGGAACCAGGCTGTCTGGAGAGATACGTGTCTGTCAGTTATGCAGCCTCCCAGACCCAAGCTGGAAGTGAAGGATTTTCCACTTCACCCAGCCTGCTCTCCTTGCTGGCTGGCAGGGGCAAGGGTGTCTCTGGGTAATTACACTACCAAATACCTACTTTCTAGGGGTTTGTCCAAGGACAGACCTTAAGAGGAGTCTTTAGCCGCTAGAAGGACAAAGAGTGAGGAGGTCACCAGTGTCCTACCCTCACACCTGTTAGGATGGCCAGAAGTCACCACTCTACCATCTGGGGCTCAAGGGCCACACTCTACCCTGAGGTAGCACCCTGGAGGACAGAGGCAGGGAAAACCGGGAAGAAGAAGGGGGCCTTTCCAACTTGGCAGCCTCTTCTGGAAAAGGCGCCCTACGCATTTGCTGAACTCAAAGGGGCACAAGTCTGCTGTCTCCCGTAGCTGTCCCAGGATCTCACACAGGCACTCGAATAACCAGCGACAGAGCTGCAACCACAGGACCTCCTGATACAGTAGCACTGAAGGTCCAACTCCCCAGGCAGTGGGGCTGAGAGACGGCAAGCGAGCAGGGCACTGTGGCCCACAGAAAGAAGGGCATCCACTGGGCAGAGTAAGCCTCAGTGGCCAAAGCAGCTTCCTGTGTGCAGGTACAGCAGCATCCTGGCTGACTACAGAGTCTTTTCAATTGACATTAGTTCACAACTAGCCTGCCAACTGACCTGGGCTCTCTTTTCAGCTAGCACTATGCCAGGGCATTCCTATGGCTTCTCTGGATGGGACCTTACAACCAGAGGGACAAAGGGCAGCCACCATGGGGATAGAAACACAGATCGCTTACTGTGAATGATGGGGGCACATGGGCCTCTGTTTCGCTTCCTCGGTCACTTGATGATTCTTCTGTCTGTGGACAACAGCAGAGACACAATGACGAACAGAACTGGTCTCTCTGAACAAAGGTCCCCCAAACAAACAGACTAGTAACCAGCAGAATAATGGGACCAGCCGGCACCAGGCTCCCAGTGCAGCTCAAATGAGGGATGGGGACAGGGGCCAGGAATAGGGAAGGGACGGAAGTCACATCACACCCGAAGAAGAGCCAAAGAAGGCTAGTACTGCAGCCACATGGGGAGGGAGGAAGAAGAGGAAGCCACTGCTGTCCTCAGAGTTGCCTGAGGCATGGCAGGCAGCCAGGTGGGTACCTTGTAGTTCCAGGGGCTCAGGTGCTTGAAGCATCCAAAGCAAGTGTAGAGCAGGCAGGCCAGGATGGTGAGCAGAACCACCAGGAAGGTGAACAGAGTGGAGGGGGCCGTCAGACCTGGGAACACAGGTGCAGCCTTGAGGCAGAGGACTGCCTGTCATGTTTGCTCTGTCAAGGAAGGGGCCAGGCCTGGTGCCTAAACTGTGGGTGACTGCTCCCTGGCCCCCACCTCTACCCCTCACTTCAACAGCCAGAACAGTACCCTCACAGCCAAGAGCACACAGGGTATAGGACCCACGTGCTGGCTAGAATCATCCCTAGTCAGCTTTTGGACACTGAGACACCAAGTAGATGGTCATTTGATAGTGGGATTGCTAGGACAGCTGCCCCCAGACTCTGGAGCCTAGGGCTAGACAGGGCAGGGACTCCCTGGGGGTGACTGTAGTGCTCATATCCTCTGGCTCAGTCTCCACCCTCCACTGAACTGGTACTGGAGCTGTCTGCTCCGTGGGGATTTCTGGAGCTATGCCACACTTGACCTAGCTCAGTAGCCAGGTTGCCAACATTATACCAACCACCGTCACCCAGGAGCACCACATTCCACCATACTGATGCTATGAATGTAGTCAGGGACCCAGCTGGCCGCTGTGCATGTGGGAATAAGGCCGCTGGCACTGGGCCGAGAGCAGAATGCTCTTACCCAGACGAAGGAAGGAGAAAAAGAAAAGCCAGAAGAGGCAGAGGATGGGAGCTGCTAAGGCCTGGTTCACAGCAGCAAAATGAATCCTCTTCTCCAGTTTGGCCGGGAGGTAAGCGAAGTACAGGTTGTGCCGGTCCACCAGATGCTTGAGCAGGATGTAGATGAGACCTGCAAAAGAGGGGCACTGAGCTAGAGGTCTTGCTGGGCCACAATCCCAGCACATAGGAGGCAGAGGCAGGCAGATCTCTGTGAGTTTGAGACCAGCCTGGTCCACATAATGAGCTCCAGGACAGCCAGAGCTATATAGTGAGACCCTGTCTCAAAACATAAAGAATTAAGGCTGGGTGGTGGTGGTGCACGCCTTTAACCCCAGCACTTGGAAGCAGAGGCATGAGGATTTCTGTGAGTTCAAGGCCAGCCTAGTCTACAAGAGCTAATCAGGACAGGCTTTTATTTTATTTTATTATTTATTTTTTATTTTATTATCTATTTATGTGAATGTGTATGTGTGTATATAAAACCAAGGAGGTGAAAGAGATCAACTCTCTGAAGCTGGAGTTTCAGGCAGTGAACTGCCTGATGTGTGTGCTGGGAATCAAACTCAGATCCTATGCAAGAACAGTATGTGCTCTTATCCACTGAGTCATTTAGCCACCTAGCCCTTAATTAACTAAATAATTAAATTATATTAAAAAGAGTCAGTCATGGCAGCACAAACAGCTACAACCCCAGTGTTTGGGAGGCTGAAGCAGAGGATCCCAAGTTTGAAGCCGATCATAGCAAGACTTTGTCTTTATAAAATATAAAATATATGATCTATACAATGATGATGATAAAATTAATAATAAGGAAAATCATGACTGAGGAGCTAGCTCAGTCCATAAGGTGCCTGCTGCAAGCATGAGGGCCTGAGATCAGATTTGGCACCAAGGTAAACACTGGGCACACATCTGTAACCAAAGCACTGGGAAGAGGAAGCAGAGGTAGGCTGCTCCCCAGAGCTAACCAGCCCACCAATCAGGGAGCTTTGTGTTCATCCATAGTGGGGAGTAACAGAGAACGAGGTCTGAGAGCAGGCATAGTGACTCACACCTGTAGTCCAGCACAGGAGGCAAAGGCTCAGAAGAGCAGATCTTTGGGAGTTTGAGCCAGTCTAGTCTACATAGAGTCTACGACACTACAAAGGGAGACCCTGTGCTTAAAAAAATCATGGAAAGAAATGAACGAAGGAAGGAAGGAATCCAATATCTATCTTTGCCCTATACACCAAGTGCATGAACACCCAAACTCACCCATACACACATGCAAATCAAACAAGATACCATGATGGACCAGAATAGAAACTCATGCCAGACATAAGAGAGTAACCATAAGGTGTCACTCTGCTGGGAATCCACTGTGACCTGGTGGTAGCAATCAGGCAGGTGTGAAAGAGTCAGCTGTCCACGAACCCTGAGACCGATGCCAGGGCCACTTACCAAATGGCACAATGATGGGGCAAGTGATGCTATAGGCCATGATGACGGTGAAGACACACAGCGTCCATGCATACATGGCTCCGAACTCGTATTCAAAGGCCTGGTTCTAGGAAAGAAAGGGTTAAGGCACTCTAGGCTGGTTCTGTCCCCAAAAAATCCTTCTATGTACCACGCACGGAAGATGGGAGATTTCCAACAGGGTTGGATGATATGGGATTCCCCTATGTATGCTGTAAATGCCATTGGTTAATAAAGAAACTGCCTTGGCCTGTTGATAGGGCAGAACTTAGGTAGGCGGGGGGGGGGGGGGCGCACACCGGCGCGC
>NW_026067925.1:8365598-8402987 GCF_014885135.2 Alexandromys fortis | reverse complement strand
CAGCTATGGGGGTGCACTGGATGAGGACACTACCACAGCTATGGGGGTGCACTGGATGAGGACACTACCACAGCTATGGGGGTGCACTGGATGAGGACACTACCACAGCTATGGGGGTGCACTGGATGAGGACACTACCACAGCTATGGGGGTGCACTGGATGAGGACACTACCACAGCTATGGGGGTGCACTGGATGAGGACACTATGATAACTATGGGGTATGCTGGATGAGGTGCTGGTGGGGTCAAGAGGCAGGGTCCAATTCTCCATCTTTCTTGGAGATAGAACTGGAGGGTCTGCTGAGAAAGTGGGTACAGCGTGAGAGGAAGGAAGGAAGGAAGAAAAAAGGCAGCGTGAGCTCCAGGCCTTTTCTGGACCAACACTGAAAGCTATGAGGAAACTGGGGGCGTAACAGATCCAGTTAGGGCAGGTAAAGCCCACAGTGCACAGAAGGGGCTCCATCTGAGGCTGGGGAAGGAGACGGAAGACTCTAAAGTGATAACGTGGATATGGTGGAATTTAATTTTTTTCTCTAACTTCTTGGTGCTGGATGAAGCCCAGCGAGGCACACCTCTAGCCTCTCCGTGCACCTATTTTGATTAAGTAGTCAAATAGCAGTGAAGCCACAGATGAGGAGGATGGAGCCTAGGATAGAGCCCTCGGGCAGCCGACTCAGCTTTGCAGGAAGTCTCCAGGAGGTTGCAAAGGAGACGCTGTGTTTGCAGGGAGACCATGAACAGAGTTCAGAGTCAAGTGAGGACACTGTCTCCAGGACGAGCCTCAGGCAATATGCCAGGTGTGGCTCACAGGTCACAGAGAACAGGAACTGCGAGCTGGCCACTGAATTTGGTAGTCAGAGGCCTCTTTCAAGCAGGAGGTCCCGACTATGGAGCTATGGACACACTGTTACAGCTTGCTTCCAAGCCAGGAGCTAGTTAGGTAGGTCGTTGTCTATCTGTAGCTGCCTTCTCCCGAGTCACCAGTCAACTCAGCAAGAAACAAACCCCAACCTTTCAGGCCAGCCTCTCCCACAACCATTCCCAATGACTCTGAAGCCTTTGGGGCTGCGGAAAGCCCTTGAGTACAGTGAGCTAGGCTGAATAACTAGCCGGACAAGCTTGGGTGAGCTACGCAATATCTCTGACCCCACTGTCTGTAAGATTGAGACACGAATAACATCTACCTCACAGCTTTCTCCCTCTCCCCCTCCTCTCTCTCTCTCCCTCTTCCTCTCCCCCCACCTCTCTCTCTCTCTCTGTTTCTCTGTCTCTGTGTGTGTGTGTGTGTGTGTACACTAGATATCTTCCTCTATGGTTCTCTATCTTATTTTTTGAGACTCTCTCTCTCTCTCTCTCTCTCTCTCTCTCTCTCTCTCTCTCTCTCTCTCTCTCTCTCTCTCTCTCTCTCTCTCTCTCTCTCTCTCTCTCTCTCTCTCTCTCTGTCTCTCTCTCTCTCTCACTGAAACTGGAGTCCACCCACTAGCTGGAGATGGCCAATAGCTCCTGGAATCCTCCTGTCTCTGGCTCCTCGTGCCTGGACGACAAGTGAGTGTCATCGCACACAGCAAGCACTTTACACACACACACACACACACACGGAGCTGCCTCCTCAGCCCCCCTCATAGCTTCTTGTGAGGGCTGAATAAGGACTCACAAACACTTAGCCTAGAGCCATTCGCAATTCGGGGAGTGTATCATAGGCTTACAGTACTAAGACGAGCACACACCAGACCTAACTGAGCTCCATTTCCCGGGCTAAACAGTCCACAGGCTACACAGTCACTAGGTTTAACTAGCATCCTTCCCTGGCTGGAGCATCACTAAAACCCAGCAGCGCCTTCCCCCAGCGGCTCTGTGGTCTGTAAATAAGTCTCGGACGAGAAGAGTGATTGCCACTAATTGAATCTTGGCCTAAATGACAATCACATTTCTGCAAGCACACACAAAGTAGGCCAACTCGCACATATATTCCAGGAATGCAGGGGGCTGGTGTGATTGCAAGGCCTGCTATTTCCAGGGGAGAAAGCCTAGGCTGAGGCCTGACACCACACTGCAGCTCCCTCCCCTCACAAAGCTCTTGAGATCTGCACTCTGGATAGAGGCTGAGCCCATACTTACTCCAGCCGGATGGAGCCATCCGAGGAAGTTTTGTCAAAGAGCCACCGGAAGAAGAAATCCAGGCTGAAAAGAAGACGAATTCCATGAGTTTCTTATTCATTTGGTTGTTTGTTTGTCTCAATACTGGAGATGAAACCTAGGTCTCGCTCACACCATTCTGCCCTCCGGTTCTCTTCCCTGCGCTTAGCTGTAGTCATGGCACACTTTAGTTTTCTTCCCCTCTAAAAGCAGCCCCAATCTTAAGACATTTGTTCCCTGCGGTGCCTCTTACATGTGACTCATCACACAAGCTTTAACAGGCACTTCCTTCCACAAGAAGAACACAGCTAGGACGAGGCCCTCCCTGCAAGGGAGGTCCTCTTTAAGTTTTGTTCACAGTTCTTTGTTTCCAAAGACTATCTATCATACTTCCAGACTAGATGGCAAGAACTGGGTCCAGCTTCTGAGTGGGGCTGGACAGGAAGCGGATGTACCTAGTCAGGCCGAGGGAAGGCAGGATCAGCACCATGAAGATTAAGAATATGTAGACCTTTGACACCATGATCCGGTTTTCCCCTGACCTGCAGGAGACAAAGACAAGTTGATTCAGCGATGTGCCTGCTCCCCTGGGGGGAGTAAGAGACATCCAGTCCAGAACAGGCTCAGACCATGCTCACCTCGTCCAGTGAGACTCCAGCAGTGTGGAGTAGTAGACGATGGTTGGGAGCAGCGCCGAGAAGGACCAGAGCAGGAGTGTGGGGAAAAACTGGCTGATGATCGGGTCCTGAAAGACAAGAGCCACCACAAGGGTCAAGATAAGGTTGGGGGGGGGTCTCTGGGGACCCAGTAGTTCAAAGAACTCCTAGCCATGCTCCAGAACCAAAGCCATGCTGGGTAAAGGGTGGGAAGTCTCAAGCCCTAGCGAATAAACAGTAACTGCACTTCATGGCTTTGCGACCTTTATAGCTGAGAGAGGAGTCACATGCGCAATGCAACTCCACTCATCTGATGGGCCGGAGGAGACCGACTTCTCCATCCCCAGTGATGTCCAGGGCTCCTCTCCAACTGGTCAACACCCACTTTCCAGCCACTTTCCAGCTTGCCACAGTCCCACGGTGTCTGATCCTAATCCTGTTTATACCGGTTGTACTGGCTACTGTCATTACAGAATTTATTTTTACTGATTAAAGGAACATAAAAACAGGAAGAAATTCTCTTTGAAACTAAGCCGTGGCTGTCTAGAGGTATGGCTCAGTACAGAGTGCTTGCCAAGTATGTGTGAGTTCCCAGGACCTCAAAAATAAATATGGAAAAATTTAAAAGCTTAAGTTGAACATTTTGAAAAGATTTATTAAAGCCCATTTCTAAAAATAGGTTGTTGAATTACATAAGAGTAAATTAGGGGCTGGAAAGATGACTCAGTGGTTGAGAGCACTGGCTATTCTCCCAGAGGACATGAGGTAAATTCCCAGCACCCGTATGGGGCTCACAACCATCTATAACTTCAATTCTAGTGGGATCCAACACCCTCTTCTGGCCTCCTCAAGCACCAGACATGTATTATGTTTAATTGTTTGTTTTACTTTATTTATTCTTTAATTTGGGGTACTTGGGACAGGAAAGCTTTGGGGCTGCTTTCTTGTTATGCAATGAGCTACACCCACAGTCTAAGTTCTTACTTAAAGAAACCCAAACTGGGATCAGAATTGGTGAAATAAGAACGTAGTTTATGTAAGACAGACAAAGGGGACCTCTAACCGGCAGAAATCCTCAGAAAAACAGGCCTTGCGTCTGCACCAAAAGATTGGCAAAAGAATGAATTTCACCTGTTGTCCGTCTAAAGAAAACTATGCCGTGCATACTTAGGTGTTTTTAAAAGTCTTTCGAGTCAGATAAATGCTCCGCCCATCTATCCCAGGTGTAACATGACAGGTGACCAATCCAGCTAAAGGATGAAAAACAGTGGTGGCAGAGCCAGGACCAGGGAGCCAGGACCCCTCCCAAGCCCTGGATAGAGGGGTACATTATCACATCTGGCATATAACCTATCTTAGCCTCTTGAGTGTCTATCATTGCCTGATCATCTGAGGTGTTTTGAAAAGCATTCATTACCTACAGCAAAGACAATGCTTTAAAACAAGACAATCAGGACTAAATTGGAAAGTAAAGCCATATATATATATGAGATATATATCACTGGAACCATTGCTTACTTGCAATTCTACAATAAGTACAGGAGGTTTTGTTTGATTGGTTGGCTGGGGTTTTTTTAAGCCTTGGTTTTTTTTTTAATTATGCATGTGTATATTTGCCTGTGTGCGGCTAAGTGCCATACGTTCAGGCTGTTGTGGAGGGCAGAGTGAAGGCAGCTGTGAGCTGACTGGAGCGGTGCTGGGAACAGAGCCCATATCCTCTAGAAAAAAGGCAGTAAAAGCTCTAACAACGAGACATGTCTCCAGACCCAGCCGGTCTGTTTTTGAAAAAGGGTCTCACTCTGTAAACCAGTATGACCTTGAACTTCTGTTCAAGCTCCTGCTCTCCCTCCCAAGTGCCAGAATTACAGGTGTGAGCCATCATGCCGAGCAGCATATTCTGCTTTTACTATAAGCTTACCAAGATAACCATGCAGTTTTTATAAATGTTTCACATTTCTTCAGGCTAAACAGGTATCGTTCAGCTCAGAAGACCTTTCCTGTTGAGCATTAGACTGACCCCATTAAGTGCCGTAAAGGCTCCATGATAAACATCTCCATGCCTGCTTAAAGCCTCAAAGGGCAAACGTGGACTAGAAAGGCTCCACTGGGTAAGACTACTTGTTGTGCAAGCATGAGGATCTGAGTTCAAATCCCCAGCAGTCCCTGTGAAAAGCCAGGTTTGTGCCTGCCTGTGCCCACAGCTCTGTAAGCAGTGGAGACAGGAAGATCACTGGGCCTTCTAGCTGCCAGGCTTCTACCAGGATCCATGAGATAGTCTCAAAGTAATGAAACAGGACAACTTATATCTTTCTCTGGCTTCCACACTTGCACACGTGCACGCACGCGTGCACACACACACACACACACACACACACGCACACACACACACGGCAAACACGAGCTGAGTGACACGGCCCCCTGCTTCAAGCCTTCAAGCTCCACGTCCGGTTCCCACTGCTCCCACCACCCTCTCCCTGAAGGTCGATCACTCACATTCAATGCATGGATGGGTTTGGTGACATTGAACTTGTCCATGGTAGATATAATGATGGAGGGTGTGGTCAGGAAAAACAGCACCACAAACAGAGTGAAGTTGATGCCCAGCCACTGGAGCCACCAGCGGACACCCTGGACGGAGAGGTTCTTCCTGCAGAGGGAAACACCAGCCAAGGGACTTAGTCTCCCAGGCACAGGCCATCTACAACACAGGCAGCGCCTGTGGCTGAAGAAGGTCAAGTCAACTTTAGGGAGGCCAGACTAGGACTCGGGCTGAGCAAGGCAAGTTCTCTGCGCTGGCCTTCAGCCACGGAAGGCCGAGTTTCAGCTCCTGGAGCTCAGAAGGAAAACAGTTGTCAGTAGTGACAGGAATTACCAGTGATGTCACTGACACCCGACACCATCCAGGCAGAACTCCGGCATTGACACTTCTTGAGGGATGCAATGCTTTGTAACTAATAGTACGTTCTTTCCAGGGAGGGCATGGGCTGAGGCGCAGGGAGGCAAGCAGGGAGCATAGGCACAGCTGGTCCTGACTCCCCACCCCACAGAAACAGCCTCGATTCTGGGATGCTGTATGACCCAGAGGGCAAGACCATCAGAGGCTGAGCTCAAAAGCAAGGGATAACGTGCATCCAAGATTTACTCCAAAGCAACCGAGAAGGGCTGCCGAGCAGGCAGCAGGTCTGGATACCTCTATCCTCAGGGTGGGCCCTAAATCTCGCCCGAGGTCTACAGACACGGCTCAGCTCAGCAGCATGCCTCCACTCTACCTAGGGCTGCGCTGTATAATGGGACAGTCACACAGCCACGTGGCCACCGAGCACTCGAGGTGTGGGTGGCCTCAGCTAGAGAGGTCCAAGAAGCATAAAATATGCAGCAGATTTCAAAGACCGAGTACGAATGGGAGAAACATGAGTCTTGGTTTAAAAATATATATCGCATGCTACGATATTAGCATTTGGAGTATTCTATAGAGGTTTAAATTAAAATTAATTTCACTCACGGAGTGAGTGATAGCACACGCTTTTAGTCTCAGCACTAACTAGGGAGGCAGGCGAGCTCTGTGAGTTCAAGGCCGGCCTGGTCTACAGAGCAAGTGTCAGGGCAGGCTCCAAAGCTACATAGAGAAACCCTGTCTCAAAAACAAACAAACAAAAAAATTAATTTCAATTATTTCTTTCTTGGCTACTAGATAGTTTTTAATGAGGTACATAGCTGACATGATATTTCTTCTGGACAGTATGTGAATGTTAAAGACTGATCATGGGACAAAGCATTGACTCCTCTGCCTGACTTAATCAAACACATCACAGCACCGGGCCCAGAGCCTGGACTCCACGTGACCTGTGCAGCTGGCCGTTAAATACAAGGCCACAGGTCTAGAGAAGGCTCAATGCTTGAGAGTGCTGCCTGCTTCAGGGGATCTAGATTCGACTCCCAGCACCAACACGGAGGCTTACAAGCACCTGTAACTCCAGATCCAGACACGGTGGCAAACCCTCTCCTGGCCTTTGTGGGCACCAGGCACAGAGATGGTACACAGACGCACATGCAGGCAAAATACTCATGTTCATAAAAATTAAAATAATAAAACCAACAAAAGTAGAATAGTATCTGGCATATAGTAGGTGTTTAAACATTTGTTAAAGAACTGGGCATATTGGTGCACACCTTTAATATCAGAGGCATGTGGGGATCCCTGTGAGTTCAGCCTGGTCTACATAGTGAGTTCAGCTATGAGCCTCATCTCAAAACATCCAAAAAGTAATAAAATAATAAATATTGGGGGGAAAGGTTTTTTCTCTCTTCTTTATTTTTTTTAATATTTATTTATTTATTATGTATACAATATTCTGTCTGTGTGTATGCCTGCAGGCCAGAAGAGGGCATTACAGATGGCTGTGAGCCACCATGTGGTTGCTGGGAATTGAACTCAGGACCTTTGGAAGGGCAGGCAATGCTCTTAACCTCTGAGCCATCTCTCCAGCCCTCTTTTTTATTTTTTTAAAAAAGAAAACAAACTATCATTTTTCATTTTACATACAAATCCCAGTTCCCTCCACCCCACCCTCCATCCACTCCTCAGAGAAGGTAAGGGATATTGCTTTGGGGAAGGTCCAAGGCCCTCCCTACTATATACTGAGTAAAGTATCCATCCAAAGAGAATGAGTTCCCAAAAAGCAATACAAGCAATAGGGATAAATCCTGGAGCCACTTCCAGTGGCCCTGCAGACTGCCCCAGCCATACAACTGTCACCCACATTCAGAGACCTAGTTTGGTCCTATGCTTGTTCCTTCCCTGTATGGCTGAAGTTGGTGAGCTCCCATTAGCTCAGGTAAACTGTTTCAGTGGGTGTTTTGGGGGGGATTTTTTGAGACAGAGTTTCTCTGTGCAACAATCCTGGCTATTCTGGAACTTGCTCAGTAGACCAAACTTACAGAGATCCACCTGCCTCTGCCTCTGAAGTGCTGGGATTAAAGGTATTTGCCACTATCACACAGAAATAAATATTTCTTTAAGAAAAAAAAAGCCAGACCACATCTATACTCCAGGTAACCAGGCAACACCCCCCCACTCCCAATGCCCCATCCTTCTACCCACTCCCCAAGCTCTGCAGAAAACCAGGTCTTTCTCCCACCCTCCTGGGAACTTACCAGCAGATGTCCTCAGGGTACGAGGCAAAGGTAACGGTCCACTTGGAGACACAGAGTTCTCTGCTATAGGAGGATGGCTGGGGCTCCCCTTTACACCGAAGGCCCTGGCACTTGCAGGCATTAAAGTCTTTCAGGATGCTGTCGAGAAATGCAGAAGCTGTTACTGTGCGGTTTGCCTGTGTGCCACACACTGCCACAGCAGCCACAGACAGAACACAGGCGAGCACAGGATGCCTGCACCATTGTTACTATCCTATTATTATTGCTCGGAGAGACCCACGTCTGGTGTGCTACACACTTGCAATCCCAGCACTGGAGAGGCTGAGGCAGGAGGATCATGAGCAGATGTGGTGGATTGAATAAAATGAGCCCCATGGGTCATTAGGGAGTAGCACTATTAGGAGGTGTGGCCTTGTTGGTGTGGGTGTGGCTTTGTTGGAGGAAGTGCATCACTAGGGAGGTAGCTCTGAGGTTTCAGAAGCTTAAGCCAAGCCTTGTGTGACTCTGCTGTCTCTTCCTGCTGCCTGTGAATCCAGATGCAGAACTCTCAGCTCCTTCCCCAGCACCATGTCTGCCTGCATGCCACCAGGCTTCCCTCCATAATAATGGACTAAACTCTGAGACTGTAAACCAGCCCTAATTAAATGTGCTCCTTTATAGGAGTTGTTGTAGTCAGACAGTGGTGGCATACCAGCACTCTGGAGGCAGAGGCAGGTGGACCTCTGTGAGTTCAAGGCCAGCCTGATCTACTAAGTGAGTTCCAGGATAGCCAGGCCTACACAGAGAAACCTTGTCCTGAAAAATATTTAAAAAAAAAAAAAAAAAGAGTTTCTGTGGCCATAGTGTTTCTTCACAGCAATAGAAAGCTTAACTAAGGGTTGGAGAAATGGCTCAGTGGTTAAGAGCACTGGTTGCTCTTCCAGAGGACCCTGGTGCTATTCCCAGCCCCCACATGGCAGCTCAAAACTGTGTGTAATTCCAGGTTCAGGGGATCCAATACCCTCACACAGACATACACACCAATGCACATAAAATAAAAAGAAATAGTTTCAAAAAACGAAGAAGAAGTCCTAACTAAGGCTCATGGCCTTGTCTACTGTCTTAGTTGGGGCTGACTTATAGCTTCAGAGTTTAGTCCATTACAGCCTTGGTCTCATAGTGAGTTCCAAGCCAGTCTGAACTATTTTAAGATCCTGTCTCAAACAATCAGAAAGAATTGCCATTCCTGCCACGCTGCAGAGGGTTTTGATTCATCCTCAACACGACTCTGCAAGCAACAGGTTGCTGCATCATTTTACAGACAGGGAAACCGAGGCCCAGCACGTTAGGTTTAGCGTCTGCGTATATCCGGCCCACTTCCATACTGTCTGCACTGCCCTACTACAGTGTGCCTCCAAGGAGCCACCCTCTATGCCTCCTTGTAACACTGGAACATAAAGCTGACTCTGTGCCAGCCAAGCGGCTCCACTTCCCAGCCCTCACTGTGTCCCCAGGTCGCACTACATACTGCCCACTCTTGAAGTTTTCTCCTAGGATTCATGGCCTACCCTTGCCATCTCAAGTTCCTCGCTTTGGCTAAACCCACAGAATCTCACTGCTACCTCAGAGCTACACCTCTCCTCTTCCTACAGAAGAGGCCAGCGCCCTTGGTAACATCCCAGAGACCATCCCCAGAGCCACCATGCCTGAGGCGCAGAAAGCACAAGAGTTTTGGCATCCTCTCTGAACCCTATACACTCAGGGCTCTAAGGTGTGGTGACACTAAGGTCAGAAGCCTGAGAGAGCTTCATAAGCTTGCAGCTCCAGGATTCTGTAGCTACGGACACCCAGAGTGTTCCACGGGGTCCCCATAGCTGTCCACTTGTCAAGAGACAGAGCAGGACCCTGGGTTCTGAGTTTCAATCCACCTGGCAGGTTGCTACACACAAACGGCAGTGTGGACTGGAGCCACTGGTGGAAGCTCAGCTGTGGGGCTGGGCCACATCAGCCTGGGAGGGTCAGTAAGGACCATGAGGGATGAGGTGTTCTGTCGTACTCACAAAGTAGCCATGGACTTCTCACGGAAGGTGACAAAGGCCATTCCTAGGGGCTGGTCCTGGACCCGGCACTCCTCAGCAGTAATTCTCTCCAGCAGTCTGTCATTCATTCGGGTGTAATAAGAGATGGCATCTTCCTGCCAGAAGATACAGCCCCTGGGTGATGTGACCCTGTGCAGGTGTCAGGGCACCCATGCCTGTCCCCTGCTCCAGGCAGGTAGGTGGCAATGCCTCACCCGCTCACAGCCCTGCACTTCGCAGCAGCAGAACTGGCCACAAGTCTTGGGGTTGATGAGGGTCACTCGGCCTGTCTTGGCCTGCAGGCTTGTGTAGTAGGCGAGGCTCTTCTCTGCCTTCTTCCTGTACGGTAGGAGTGAGGCTCAAACTCAGACTCATGGTTCTGGGGCCGTGCCACAGCCAACAAGTCCCCACCAGCAGGGTCAGGAACTTAGCTTTGAGACCCAGGAAGAGGCAGGCCCACCCTCCCCTGGCCAGCTGAAGGGTCCCAGCAAGGAAGCAGGTGAGCATCTCGGGGCAGGAGGTGGGAAAGCTGCAGCTGAGCTCAGGCATCACCTCCCTTACCTCTCTCTGCACAGGTACATCAGCTTCGCCACGCTGTAGCAGAGCTGGACGTCCACCACCTCACACGTAGGATACGCATCCCTGTGGCCGGCGAGGCAGGGTAGAGAAAGCCATTGAAAGAGAAGGTCCCTGTAGAAATGAGCGCCCCTCCCTGCCCTTGCAATGGACTCACGCTGCTGCTGCATGCCAGCTGTTCCTTTGAAGTTTAATACCAAGAGGGGGGTGTGGTGTGTGTGTGTGTGTTGACAGGGATTGAACCCACAGCCGCGTGAATACTAAATATATGTTCTATCACTTTTTATATCCCTAGCCCCAGAGGCATAGTTTTCAATAATATGAAAGTAATTGCCTTGAACTGACAAATTTATACTTACTCAACTTTTGGTTGGGAGGAATTGCTCATGGGGAAATACGAATACAACAGGCCTGAGGTGTGGCTCAGGGGTGGAGTGCTTAGCACACACAAGGCCCTGGGTTCCATCCCCAGCACCACTATCCTCCCCAGCCACCCAAAGACAGAGACTGTCGTCTGTTCTAGGGATGTATCTACCTTACGCTACTGCTGAAATCCACTCTGCCCATAACCTTTCTGAAGGCAATAGACCCTCTAGAGGGTCTAAGAATAGCAAAACACCCTCAAGCTGGAAACCATCCAAATACTTACTAACAGTCAACAAAACGCCTGCATCACCAAGGGTAAGCACTGTATGTTCAGAGTCACACAGTGAGTGAATATTTGAGCCAGAAGCTGAAGCTAGGCAGCCTAGCTGCAAGGTCAGCCAATAGCTACCACAAAATGGCCCTGTGCCATATACAAAAGACTGTCCCCGTGATTCCTGAGGACTCCGGGCCCACATGAGCACCGCCTGCTGCTATTCTGGGTGCTGGGAGCAGAGCCTGCTTCAGCTTAGATTTTAGTGAGTGTGTGAGAGGGTTCCCACGGAGGAACCAACTAATCTGTTGGTCAGTAGGACCATTTCAGATCCCAGCAAGAGCCAGGGGAGGACTGGGGATGTGGCTCAGTGGTAGCGGCGTTGTCTAGCAAGATTCAATAATCGGAACCACAGAAAAATGAAAAGAAAACGCTTTGAGGAAGGGATTCCAGAGAAAGTGGCCCCGCTGCAGAGCAAGCCCACAAGTCCACAAGGCACTGCAACAGCCTTCCCCAGGAAGGCTTCCTAGAACAGGGAAAGTCTGAGTCACAGTGTTTGCCTGGCAATGAGGACACTTGTTTTTCTACTTAAGTGTGTGCATGAAGTAGACTCAGTGTTTCCAAACACTGCCTGGCAGGCAACTTAGAGGAATATTTCTCAAGGAACAGAAAAATTATTCTCTTATCCAGTGAATATGCAAATAAATTCACATACATATGTAAATATATGTAAATATTTCCAAAAATAGTTGTAGCTACTGAAGGAGAGATTTGGCAATAATTTTAAACATCCTTTTATAGTTCTGTTTATACTAATTATTTCCTAGTGTTTTTGTCATAAACTGCACGAAGTTAATTTGTAGCTAACTCCTAGTATTTGCTAGGAGTCAGTGATGGCAGAGCTGACCAGGATGAAGGGGAGCCTTGGAGCTGCTCTTTTCGCTAGGAATTGAACCTGAGCTTTCCCTGTGCTTGTGGCTGTACACATCGCCTGCTCTGCCTGCAGGAGCTACGGCTGCAGAGGTTGTCCCAGAGCCTTTGACAGTCAGAGGCTCTCCCAACGGACGGCCAACATTCCCGGGCCTGGGAGACCAGCTCTGCGTGAACACTCTCTGTGCCTGCACTCTGGATCCTGGATCCCGGAGGCTTCACCACAACAGCCACAGAGTACACCTCCCCACGCACACCCCACACCCGCGCCAGGCCACTGCACCGCTCAGCAGCAACACACTTGGAAGTCACTTGATACCTATGGCAGGGAGGGATTAGTCCTGCAATAGCCAGACAGACAACACAGGTGTCCATCCTCAGCACAGGCCTCAGAGGCTCCGGTACAACAACCCTGTTCACCATGAGTGGCTCACAAGGTCTTTCTCTTACCGGAAGTGGCTCTCCACAGTTTCCTTTCTGGCTTCTCTGGGGAGCCCTGTGATGAACAGGGTCTGTCTCACCTGCCGGGGACCATATCAAGAAGAAAGTCACAGAGACAAGTCACGGGATGATGAGGGAAGGGTAGGTGTTACCTCCTTCATGTCTCAAGAAGGAAAACCATGTAGATAAAAGGTTCAAGTTTTCTTACTCTTGGCCTTGAAGAGGCCCAGGGGTTATTTATGCTGCCTCCTTTTCCAAAGCAACTCCTGAGCCTCCTTTGCAGGGCAGGGAACTGAGAGAGCCCAGAGAGTAACAGCGGCTCAAAGGGGTCAGGCAACAAAGCAAAGGAGTTGAAACCAAGACACAGTGGGGCACCTGTCCTTAACCCACACTGTTCTGGCTTGGGGATGGGGTGCTGATTAGTTTTTTGTTTTAATTTTTTTGTTTTGTTTTGTTTTTGTCAATTTAACACAACCTAGAGTCAACTGGGAGGAAAGGACCTCAATTGAGGAATCACCCAGAGCAGACAGGTCTGTGGCCATATCTGTGAGAAACTGTCAAAATAGATGGTTGATGTCAGAAAGCCCAACCCACTCTGGGTGGCGCCAATCCCTAAGCAAGTGGTCCAGAACTGTATAGAAGGCCATCAGCCTGGGAGTGATGAGCCAGTAGGCAGTATTCTCCCAGAGTTCCTGTCTCAGTTCCAGCCAAGACTCAATGATAGACTATGTTCTGGAAGTATAAGCTTAAATAAACTTTTCTCCTCCCCTAAGTTGCTTTGCATCATGGTATTTATCACAGTAACTAACAAAGGAAGCTAAAATGGGATGGGCATTTTATTTTGTTTTGGCATGCTGGGTTATCAAAGCCAGTGCCTGGCACACGGCAGGCAAGCACTCTACGCTCGGCTCACGCTCAGTTCTCAATGTACTTGTCTACTTCATAGCAGTAACTACAACCCTGACCCCACAGATCAAATAGCAACTGGCAAACTGAAGAAAAATGTCCAAATTACAGCTTACCAATAAATTAAATGATAATAATAAGTTGAGTATATTGATGCATGCCTATATTCCTAACGCTTGGAAGGTAGCAGCAAGATGATCATAAGTTCAAGGTCACCTTTAGCTACATAGCTAGCTCAAGTCTGGGCTACACAAGACCCTAACTTTAAAAAATATATACTGATTGGTGGTGGTGGTGGTAATGCCAGGTGAGAGCACCCCCCACGTTCACTACTGATGTGGTTCTGTGGAGACGTTGGGAGCTATCCCCTCCATCGCTCACTTGAGACCCTCCCAGAACAAGTCCCAGGCCCCAGCCTCACTCACCTGGCTCTCCTCCTTGTATCTGATGGACCGTGTATGATGCCACATAAAGCCCACAGTGAGGAAGAGGTAGATGACGGAGAAGACGGTGTGCAGCCAAAGGAGGTCATTGCTAAGGAAGACATCACCTGCTGTCAGGGTTGGGCATCCCAACAGAAGGGACAGGTTGCAGGGGTGGGGAGGGATCACCCTCAGTGGGTACCTTGCCAAGAGCCAATAGCTCTGCCTCTAACAGATGCCATGTAGTCAACGGCCCCCATCAGTGAGCAAATACTTCAGGGAGACCCCTATTCTTACACTAAGCTCTACACCCCCTACAAAACTGAAGCTTCCCAGGACATGGTCACACCACAGTTTCCCTGTCCTGACGTGGGGCTCTATGCCTCCTGCAAACCTGAAGCTTCCCAGGACATGGTTACACCAGAGCCCAGCAACCCAGTAGCACTGAGGTGTTTCCAGCTGCTCCAGGCTCCCAAACCAGCCTCCTTTGTGGACAACAAGCTCCGTACTCACTTGGTCTGCAGGTTTGCTATTGTCGTCCTCCCAAAGCTGTACGGGTCTTTATCTGCAGAGAAACAGACAATTAGGTCCAGGGTCACAGTGAGAAAAGTTCTATAGCTCAGGGAGGCACAGCACAAGATGCCTAGACATGGTGTGTCTTCCTAGACATGGAAGGCAACGACATCATTCATCAACCTATTTAAAGCTCCATCACCCAGGACCTCTGCTACAGATTATTGTGCCAGCAAAGTCAGAATTTAAGTTCATTTTGCACTGAGGTTTGCTTTAAAGATGCTTTGATGATAACTAGAAGCATACTTGGTTGTTACCAACTCAAGGTTCTCGAGGTTGAAAAACACTAGATGTCACAAGTGGTTCTGGAATGGCATTTTGGGAGCTAAGAAGATATAATTCCACAATGACTTTACTGTGTATCACAGTTATCTTCTGGGTCCGTGAATAGTAACCTCTGGGCTTGGGTAAGGGCAGGAAGTTGAAAAATAGATTTTGAAGCTGGGAGTGGAGGCCATATTTATAATCCCAACACTCAAGAGGGTGAGGGAGGGCTAGCCTGGACTACATAGTAGGATCTTTTCAAAAAAAAAAAAAACAAGCAAAAACACAGCTGCTGAAACCTCCAATTCTATTGCACCGGGGTTGATTTTTTTCCCCAACTTAGAACCAAACTTGATGAGGGGCCCCAGCTCCCAGCCCAGACTTGGATGGATTCTCTTCCAGATCTTTATTTGGGTGATAATTTTCTCAAAGTCACTCTAAGACTGTCTCACATCCCACTCTACCAAGTCCCTTCCACAGAGTCAATGCCCCACTCCCTCCCAACACAGACAATGGGCAAGAAAGGGTCTCACTCAGCAAGTCTCCCGAGAGGTTGACAGGCAAGATGACACACAGGGACAAGAAGCTGATCACCACCAGCAGGAAGATGATGTGCCTCTGGAAGGACAGGTAGTGGATGGCGTCCTCCCCACACCACTCCAGGATCTGGTCATCGCTGGCCAAGACACACACGTGGAGACATTCTTAACAGGGAGCGACAGGAGGCCAGGCCTGCAAGGCCCCGAGCGGAGTTTTCATCCAACCCTTACGACTGTTGTAGGAGACAGTGTTTTTAGCCCCCATCCTTCCCTTTGATGTGTGGGTACAAACGCACAGAAAAACCATAGAGCTTTAAGGGTCACACAACTTGCAAAGCCACTGGCATGAGTTCTGGGGCCACCTCCAGTCCCAACACCATGCTCTCAGCAGAGGGCTTGCCATCCTCCGTGTTCTGCTGCTAAAAACATCTGTTTGCCCATTATACAACGGATGAGGCGTGTGGTACACCTTTTGCTTCCACCACAAGATGGCTGCTGAAAGCCATTTGGGGAACACAGTGCGGAGTACTTGGGCCCTCCTTCTCACCCTCTCTCCCATCCCCCCACCCCAGGAAGGGCTGGGAGAATAAGAGGAGCCATGTTTTGAACATATTATGTCATTCCATCCAAGTATATCACTCCTTCCCTCTGTCCCTGCCATGGCCCCAGAGATGAGGAAATGACCTGATCTGCCTTCCGACCCACAGAAATTCCTGGGTCAGTTGGAAAATCCCAGTCGGGGATTTTCTTGCCATAAAGGGAGGAGGGCCAGGTGTTCCACCTGCTCTTTCCTGAATATTCTGCACACAGCAGAGACCAAGAAAGCCCTATGTGGTAAACCCAGAGAAGCAAGTCTGGAAGCTTGAAGAAGCTTACACAACGCTGCGCGGGCCCTGCATCCCAGCACCTTGTGCTGACCGGGCTCAGCGGAACTAACCGCCCATTTCCCACCTCATCCGCCCAGCAGAGCTCAAGGACGCAATGAACAAAGAGCGCACCCACTCCCAAGGGTGCTCAGGGGCGAGTGGGTCTCAGGCTCGCTCAGTGTTTCACTCCAGAGTGAGCTCTGCAATTAACACCTTTGCACTTCTAAGCAAGCCACCCACACACCCACTTGGTTCCTCTTGCTTCAACAAGTTCTCTGGCTTCTCCCAATAACTCTGCCTCCTGCCCACAACCTCAGCTACAACTCCCACAGAACTCCCACTCAACAGGTGGGAAAACTGAGGCAAACTAACATGTTTCATTCTATGATATCTTTTTTTTTCTTTTTCTTTTTTTTTTTTTTTTTTGAGACAGGGTTTCTCTGTGTAACAGCACTGGCTGTCCTGGAACTAGTTCTTGTAGACCAGGCTGGCCTCCCGAGTGCTGGGATTAAAGGCGTGCGCCACCACCGCCCGGCCCGTTATCTTTTTCTTTTATAATATTACGCAAGCTAACTAAAGTTTTGTTTTGGTTTACTTTAGGAAGAAATTATTCTACTTAATATTTAACAGTGACTGGATCAGGAAAGGAACTCTACTAGACAGGCTTATATGTGTTGAAGTGAGTTAATGGGAAAATAAATATACTTGCTAAAGGTTAGGGATCTAACTCAGAAGTAGAACACTTGCCTACTATGCATGAAGCTCTGGGATCAATCCCGTATCCATACAGCCACCTTATTTAGTTCAAAATTCTGTCTCTCTCTCTCTCCTTCCAAAACGTGGGAATTAAGGAGAGAAATCTAAGAAATACTCGGTGATAAAGGCCTGGTTAGTCACTTTTCCTGTGCTGGAAGGAGCCAGCTATCAGCGCTGCAGGAGTCTTTCTTGGCTCTGCCACTTGTTGCTGTCCACTCCAAAGTCTACATAGTCATCCCTGTTAGACATGTCATTATGTGTCACACTACAAACAAGACAGTGCTGGCAGCTGAGCAACCACGATTACAGCTGCAGCTCCTCCTTTCTGATAAGTGGAAATACGGGAAAAAGGCCATCTTAGAACTGGTGAAAGACAATAAAAATCCACAGAGGAGGCCAATTCCTGTGAACTAATATGTGAGAGACCCTGTTGTAAATGGTGGAGCTTGATGGGAGTTGGGCCCAAGGTCAGGCGGAGAAGCCTGTGTGAGGGTACCATATTCCTGGAACTGGAGTCACAGACTCCATGAGCTGCCATGTGGGTGCTGGGAATTGAACCCAGGTCTTCTGGAAGAGCAGCCAGTGATCTTAACCCCTGAGCCATCTCTCCAACATGAAATATTTTATAAATAAAGTTTAAGTTTCAAGAACCTTTGAAATCCATCTGCAGTGTGGGGATCCCTGAGTACCAGTAAGGCTGTGTGCCTGGAAGACCTCCTTCTCCCCTGTACCCTGACTACAGGGGCTTCCCACCCACTTCTGTTCTAGCCCTGATACCCTGTTGGGGTCCTGAGCTGGAAAAGTATGCAAGACACCATCACAGGATCAAACATCTCAGCTACATCCTCCTGAATAATCGAACACCCACACACAGTCACGTGCCCTGGCAGATACCCCTGTCTTACTCACTGCAGGCGGAAGATGGCAGTCAGCCAAGGGCAGCATCCCTAGAGACAGAGAACAGGCATTAGCATCCAACACCTATGTCTTTGGGAAGCAGATACGATCACATCTTTGAGATTAAATAACCATCCCATGTCCTGCTGGGTAAAACAGGGTTTTCCTTCACACATTTGATCAATGACTCCCTCAGGCTCTCATCCTTTGCAAGTCACATCCCCATGGGGAGGGTGGAACTTTAAAAAAAAAAGACACAACCTTGCTAAAAACCCTTTAAGTTTTGTCAAAATCAGTGGCATTATATAAGCTCCAGGGTCAAATCACAAAGCTTCAATCAAGAGCCAGGAAAAATAATGTGAACTTCTGTAAAATTATTCCCAAATGGCAAAAAGAGTGGGGGGGGGGGGAGAACAGGAACAAGTCTAGAGAACTGGAAAGTACCCCAGAGCAGGCCCTGGAGAGGGAAGAAGTGCGTGTAGATCCTGTGATCTCTTGTGTCCTACTACTCATAGCTAGGTGGCTGCCTGCTGGGAAGGACAAATATCTGCTCATTCAACAATGACTAAGTACTTCCCAGATACCTAGTGCTGGGGGACAAGGCTGTATGAGGCCGGGTTCCTGCCCACATTGGCTCAGCATCTAGCAGCTGAGTCAATAATTAACTCTTACACAGAACCGTAAGTGTGAGAGAGGAGCAACTCATGAGTCACAGTCAAGTTGCTGGCAAAGCCCTGGGGATCCACAGTATTTTCTGCCTGTAGTGAATGGAGCCTTGCGGTGAGGGATCACTTAAACACTGGCTCCTTCCAGCTTCTTCCGAGTCCCCGTGTTTCTGTGCATACGGAGGGCGGCTCCCTCCAGTGTGGACCACGCCCATAGACCGCAGTGCTGCTGTTAGTCACTGAACCAGAACTACTGTCCAGTCCTCCATCAATCATTACCGCCAGGCTACATGTACCCTCTGCCCTTCAGGCCACAGAAACAACCATCCCTTGGATACGTGTACCCTCTGCCCTTCAGGCCACAGAAACAACCATCCCTTGGATACCAACCAGTTCATTTTCAAAGTCTTCTTGCCCTGAGGAAGAAGATGACAGCCTCTGGAATCTGGCCTCACTGGAGACATAAAAGGGGAAAAAAAGATAAATAATTCTAAAATTCAAAAAGGTTGAATATACATGTCCAGTATCTTGCTTTCTAACCTTAGAGTTCAGGATCAAGGCCATTGATTCTCAATAGTTGCAGCAAATATAAACTGCTCAAAAACAAAGATAGAGGCAATGCCCACAAACCCAAATGGCATAAAACTCTTTGTTTTATGGGCTGAACAGCACAGGGCCAGGGGGCATCAAGGAACCTGTGTGTACACCCTCCAACCTCAGCACTGAACTGGTCCCACCTAAAGGAACTTCAGAATGTTGCCTGTTTACAGTGCCTTTCCTAAGACATCCAAATCAATTTAGAATGCTGCATTTTATCCTACCAAAGTGACTGGAATGACAGGCAATACACAGAGGCTTCGTTCCAGAGAAAAGAGCCTGAGAAAGAGTGGTCACAGAAACAGAATGTAGCAGGGGAATAAATGGCCCCTCCTCCTACCCAGGAAGTAAGCTAAGGAAAAGAAAGAATACTTGCGAGGCCTCATCGTTGGGATGGATTCACTTCAAAACACACACACAGGACTGGAGAGTTAAGAACGCTGACTGCTCTTCCAGAGGACCTGGATTCAATTCCCAGCACCCACATGGTGGTTCACAAACATCTGTAACTCCAGTCCCAGAGGACCCAACACCCTCTCGTGACACCCCTTTCTGTCCTCTGTGGGCACCAAGCACACATGTGATACACAGACATGTATGCATGCAAAACACACATTCACATAAGATAGAAACTATAAAAATTATTTAAAAAATACGCATGTATTTTATCTAATCCAAGACACCAGCAGTGGTTAGGTTTCTTAATGAACCATTAAGAAGGAAACAATGGTGCCAATTAAGCTATAACCAATAATCTCATGTTGGGCATGGTGGTGCACACCTGTAATTATCCCATTACTCACTTGAAGGCCGAGACAGGAGGATCCCAAGTTCAAAGAAGGCCAACCTGTGAGGCCAGGGCATAGGATACATTTTTCTCAACAACGACAAAATAAGAGGCGTCCCAATTCTACCGTTAAAGGTGCAAAACACTCAAGTGTGCATCTCAGAGTGGATGAACTGGCATGTTAAATATGGTAGCATCTGTGTGTGTGTGTGTGTCTGGTCTGTGTGTATCTGTGTGTCTGTGTCTGTGTGCATGCGCACATGTGCTAAGGTAAAGATATACATGCACGCACATGTGGTGACTGGGGGCCAACATTTGGCATCTCCCTCAGCCTCTCTTCATCTTATATTTTGAGAGAGTCTCTCACTGAGCCTGGAGCTCAGCGCTTTGGCCAAGGTATATGATATATTATATATATATACATACATATATATATATATATATATTTTTTTTTTTTTTTTGGTTTTTCGAGACAGGGTTTCTCTGTGGCTTTGGAGCCTGTCCTGGAACTAGCTCTGTAGACCAGGCTGGTCTCGAACTCACAGAGATCCGCCTGCCTCTGCCTCCCAAGTGCTGGAATTAAAGGCGTGCGCCACCACCGCCCGGCTGTGATATATTATATTAGTGAAGTGCCTTGTGTCCTGTTTGAGCTTACTGAGGAGCTGGCTCTAGAAGAGGGGTTGCTTACCCCACCTCTTGCGGCATTTCAGATCCAAACATATTTGTCTCAAAGTGTCCTCCGAGACCCCTTGTCCGAGAATAAGATGCCCCCTCCCTCCCCAGTTCAGTGACATGGAGGGAAGAGAAGAGCAAAATAGCCTTGTCTGGAAAGATGTGTCCTCAAGAGTCGGAAAGTAAACCATTTCCACAGAAGATAGCTCCCACGGCCGCTGCTGTGTCCTGAGGTGGGATCTTCATGCTCAGGCCCAAGCTGAGTGGAACAGTTGAAGGGATCTTTTGGGGGGAAAGGAAGCCTCTCTCTAAATGTGCCACCCTTCATCACCCCACCACTGCAACGTTTCAAAAGCTGAAGCAATGGGCCACCAGGATAGACGCGAAAGTGGGGGCCACCGGGATAGACACGAAAGTGGGGGCCACCGGGATAGACACGAAAGTGGGGGCCACAGGATAGACATGAAAGTGGGGCCCCCAGGATAGACATGAAAATGGGGGCCACAGGATAGACATATAAGTGGGGGCCACCAGGATAGACATGAAAGTGGGGCCCCCGGGATAGACATGAAAGTGGGGCTATCTCCCGTTCCCTTCTTGCTGCCTCAGCCGACACCCCTTCCAGAGGCTCAAGCAACCAGACCAAACAGGAAAATCCAGTTCTAGGATTCATCTTCACAGAGCTGTCCCCACCCAAAGAAGAACTGGGAAGGCCTGAGGTCTGGCCAGAGAGCCTGTGTTTGGTTAGCAGGCTTGTCCAACTTGAGCCCTGACCAGAAGGAAGGTGGGCCGCTTCCCCACACCTGCCTTCCTTCTTGATCACTAAGTCGCAGAGCAAGAATTAACTTCAGACATGACGTTCTCAGAGAGCTGCGTCCAAAGTGAGGAAGGAAATGTTATCTGCCTTCCCTGGTGACAAAAATCCTAAAAGTAACGATGATCCTCCACAGCCGGAAACCAGAGCCCGGGGAGAGAGGGGATCTCCAGCATTAGTTTCCCTGAGCACACTCTAAGAAGGGAGGCCTCTAAGGGGTCTTTGGTGACCAGCAGAAAGGAAGCTAGAGCTTCTGACTCCAGCCCATCCCAGAAACACACATACATATACGAATAGACATGTACATGTACACACATGTAAGCAAATATGCACTTACATACACACATATATGCACAAAGCACACATATTCATACATAGCACTCACACTCAGAGGTGTGTAGATGTGCTCACATTCTCGGTGAAATGCTTTGTTTTGTTTACCTGCCTGCTTCTGATACCAGGGCTATGCGGCCATAATCCCAGAATCTTCTCCTTATGAAGGAAAACACCAGTACTAAAAACTAAAAGGGGGAAAAAAAACACTAAGTTAAAGAACACTGGCCGGGCTCTGGGGACGGCCAGACTCAGCGGGCTAGAAGAACCCATCTGGCCCAGAAATAACCCACAGCTTAGCAGCCTGACACCTTTCTCCACCACCTGTGCCAAGTCACCAACGTTGTCACACTGCCACAGGCTTGAGTGACGTCTTCCTACTCAAGTACATCAGCTGCAGCCGACCCCAATCAGAAGATGAGGTCTGACCTCACCTGATTGAAAAACCGCTCTCCCCTTTACTTCACCCAAACCGCGTTCTTAGAGACAAGCCCTCACTAGATTGCCCAGGCTTGCCTCTAACCCCTAGGTTCAAGTGATCCCCCAGCCTCAGCCAGTGGTAGCTGGGACTAAGGGGAATGCACCTGGCTTGATTTTTCTTAATTATATTTTATTTTATTTTAAGTCAGATTCTTTGCATTTGTTTCTTCTAAAGGCAAGTTTGCAGACACACAGCAAGAGCACCCCATGAGCCCTGGCACGCCCTGGCACTCCAGGCTGGCCCAACCCCAGAGAGCAGGGAGAGGTGAACAGGCCTGTGTGGCACCAGCAGCCCCATGAGAGGAGAGTGAGGCCGCTTTCTCCTATTCGCTCTAGATGTCTGAGATGCTTACCTGGCTCCCCAGGCCCTTTACTTCCACCTTGGCCAGCTCTCCCCCAACTACACAGGCACCTTTGAGATTCAGAGATGGGGAAAGAAGCATCCTGAATAGCACAGGCTTGCCTGCTCTGGTCAAAAGCTGGATTTATTTATGTATGTGTTTATTTAGTGCTGGGATGGAACCTGGCGCCTTAGACGTTCTAGGTCAGTACTAGGTCATACTAGGTTATTGAGAGAGGCCCTGCCTAGAAACTGGGGTTTTAAAGGTCAATGTTGTTCCCTTAAGGGAAATCCATAAGCCCTGAGTTTCTGTGAGATTTTCTTAAGGTAAGTCCAGAGCGGATGACGTATTTTCAAAGGCAGATGAGTCACCTGTAGGACAAACACAAGCCCCTCAGCATGTGCTCACCCTCTCTCTGCCATTGCTCCCTTGCCTCTGCGCACACAGTGTGGACATCTTCCTGTACCTAGGTCTTCTAGGACCCTCTGGCTTGCATATGGCCCCCGCTTGAACCCGTAAGTTCCTGCAATAAAAATCTACACTCCTAGACAGGCAGTGGTGACGCATGCCTTTAATCCCAGACAAAGGCAGGTGGACCTCTGCATTTGAAGCCAGTCTGGTCTACAAAGTGAGTTCCAGGACAGCCAGGGCTACACAGAGAAACCCTGTCTTGAGAGGAAAAAATTCATTGTGGTTGTTATAAATCTGTCATCCCACCTATTTGAGTAGCTAAGGCAGGAGGATTGCTTGAGGCCAGGAGTTCAGAGATCAGCTTCAGCAACATAGTGAAACCTTGTCCCTTATGAAAAAGAAAATCACCCCTACCGGCACAGTCCACAGGAAAGTGACTTTCTTCCTAAGCAGCTACCCAGCCCACCTGGGCTCTCCACAGCACTCTTCAGGCCTTCACCTTCGCCTAGCTCTCTCCATCCTGAGGGCATTGACCCCACCCCCTTTCAGTATACTGCCACACCTTGCCTGCTCCACCCTCTTGGCCAAGTCCCACAAACATGGAGAACTGTTTTTCTCCTGCCAATAGGATGGAGCTGAGAACGTTCAATGATAGTAGAGATTCCCTTTTTGGCGAAAACCAAGGTGAGAACAAGCAGTTTCCTGTATCAGACCTGACGAGCAACAATGTAGCGAATTTTAAGGGCAACAATGTAGACCTCCGCTCTAGAAACCTTGTGCGGTCAATTATAGGGTCAGGAGCCGTGGGTGTGGGACCCTCTGCCCCTGCCGGGCAGGAACTGGAGTCCTCCGACTGCCTCCCCTCCTTTCCTAGCTTTCCTACTCAGCTTAGCCACTAGTCCTGGGCAGACCTAAGATATGAACTCCACCCTCCCATCTATCCCATTCTCTACTCCTAGATGCTAGAGCCAAGGAAGGCACGGCTCTGGGGGGTCTTAATGAAAAAAAAAAAGTGCATTAATCCCAATAAATCTAAACTAACTGGGCTGGGATGTGGCTCAGTAGGAAAGTACCTGCAGGGTATGCACATGCCCTGGGTTCCATCCCTAAAACACACACACACACACACACACACACACACACACCTCAACCACTGTTGAGCCATTGCAAAGATAATAACGCCTGTTTCAATTGGAGGAATCTTTGCAAACATAAAGTCAACATTAAAGAAAGGGACACGTACCCCCTAAGGTCAGCTCTGGCAATCTATTTCTGGCCCTCAACAGCCCTCACATCTCTCATGCCACCCACGCTGAGGGCCAGTAAGACAAGATAGGCCTGGCAAGTGGCTCTGCAATTGGGATCATGACCACACTGCCACACGAGGCCCACGTCCTCCGAGGAAGGAATCATTACAGTGGTTCCAGACCTCGGGGTCTCTCTACCACATGCCCGGGATCACAGAGCACGCACGGGTGTGTGGATCTACCTCAGTGCGGTTCCTAGACAGCCCTAGAGAGTAAAAGGTTAAACTGAGAGAGGACCTTACCAGAAAGCAGATGACATCTATGAGCAGGACAGTGGGAATGCCTCCGAAGGTGACCCCCTGAAGCACAGTGCTGTTTTTGGCTGAGCTGTAGCAGTAGGAGTCATTGGGATGGTTCCCAAGGCCCAGGCGCTCGCTGATGGACACCTCCTTGGATGGCCAGGGATCCAGGAATGGGGAGCTGGTCATCCTGCCTTCTCTCCCTACGGAACAAGAAGTATAATATCAGGGTGGGAACTTTCCATTTCCCCAGCCAGGGCTGCCACAGCCAAAGGTAAGAGTATGTCATCGGCCCTCCTCCTCCCTCCACCATGCAGGTGGAGCACCCGAGACCCTCAGCATAGAGTCAGGAAAGCCGAGCACCATATCTCTGTGCGGGGTAGGGTTCACAGAGACTGGGAATGGAACAGATGGTCAGACTACATGACCCACCTGGGTACACAATGAACAGATGCCCTGAGAAGGGGT
The DNA here is from genome assembly GCF_014885135.2 of Alexandromys fortis. NCBI lineage: Eukaryota > Metazoa > Chordata > Mammalia > Rodentia > Cricetidae > Alexandromys > Alexandromys fortis. Next base: position 8,378,062 of record NW_026067925.1, on the reverse strand, counting down.
AAATGAGGTAAAGGGATGGGATGGTCAGAGGTAGCCACTGCTGTGGATGAGGAGGTGCTGAAGTTCCTCTAGCCTCAAGTGCTTCTGGGAAAATAACTCCTTCAAGAGTCCTCAGGGAGCCGGGCGGTGGTGGCACACGCTTTTAATCCCAGCACTCGGGAGGCAGAGGCAGGCGGATCTCTGTGAGTTCGAGGCCAGCCTGGTCTACAAAAGCTATGGAGGAACCCTGTCTCGAAAAATCCAAAAAAAAAAAAAAAAAAAGAGAGAGAGAGAGTCCTCAGGGCATCCAGAAACAAGCAGGAGAAAGAGAGAGGGCCACAAAGGCTGGAAAGAGGAAACCTCAGACACCAGTAGGTAAGAACGGGAACAGCCAAGAACACTGCTGGTTCTTCTGAGCCAAGGACAAGAGCCCTCTCCAACTATCTATCCTCAGAATGTCAGAGCTGGGATCTCCAAGACTGGTTGTACTTGGAACCCAAGTTTTGAAACTTTATGACTACTTGTCCCCCAAACCAAGAAGCTGGGTGCAGCAGGACTGAGCCTCAACACCTGACTCTTCACTTAGTGGTAGTGGTGCATGCCTTTCTTTAATCCCAGCACTTAAGAGGCAGAAGCAGGTAGATCTCTGTGAGTTTGAGGCCAACCTGGTCTACAGAGCAAGTACCAAGGCAGGTTCCAAAGCTACACAGAGAAACCCTGTCTCAAAAAAAAAAAAAAAAAAAAAAAAAAAAAAAAAAAAAAAAAAAAAAAAAAAAAAAAAAAAAAAAACCAAAACAACAACAAAAAAAACCTGACTCTTCACTGTTCACATGGTGCTTCCCCAAGAGAGGCAAAAGCAGGAGGCACAGCCAGAGAGGAGAGGCCTAGGCCCTCTCCTGGGTGAGGCTCAGGGCAAAGCAGATCCCTAGCTCCGCCTTCTTCCGTCCACACCCCCCCCCAACAGAAGGCTCAGTGTTTCAAGCAGACACAGCTGCAGGCTATGGCACCCCTGGAACTCCTGGCAAATCTAATGGAACTCTCTAGAGTCCCCTGGCACTGGAGACTGGGAACTTTGGTGCCCACGTTCTGACCTACTCTACACACAATTTATGAGTGGAGAGTCCTAAGAAAACACCTTCCTCCTTAGGTGCCCGCCTCCCCAAATCTGCTTTAGTTACAATCCCTAGAGGACTTCCTCAAAGTCCACTTCTTCTACCTGCTACAGAGACCAAACCCAAGTATTAGGGATAAAAAACGGGGTGGGGATGTGGGGAACTGAAGCAGATGTCTGAACTACCTAAAGTACTAGTAAAGTATCCATAGGGGGACCCCAATTCTGACTCCTGACACTGCTGTGCCGGGGGACACACACACAACACACACACATACACACACTCGCACAGTGCAATGAGGTTGATAGCAAATGAGGGGAGGGTTTGGGGGTAGGGGTTCAATTCCAATTCTGGCTCCTGGGACTGTTATGCTGGGGAACACACACACACACACACACACACACTCTCGCAATGTGCCTGACAGGAAGTGAGGGGAGGATGGGAGGGAGACAGGCCTAAGAATGGATCACTTTCGCGTCCTATAAGGAACTTGCAGTGGCTGGAGGAAGAAGTTGTGTATGGCGCTATAGCCATTGGTTAGTGGCTGTGAACAGTCATGAATGTCACCTCCACCTTGAAGCTGCTTTGTCTCATTTAAACCTCACCCAGGAAATAAGGAATGGTCTCGGAAGGCCTGCAACCCCAGCACTCAAGGAGGAAATAGGGGGATCGGGATTTTAAGACCAGCCTTGGCTACAATAGAAAGCTGAACCCAACAGACTTGGCTCCAGGCTCAGTGCTGACACCTCCTGAGGCTTCCGGTGCCCCTGGCACTAACAGAAATCTCCACATAAGGCTGCTTCAAAGAAGTAAAAAGCGACCAGGACATCAGTACTTCGAAACATCCCTGTCTGGAGATGCAAGGCCTTCCACTCATCATGCTTACCAGACACTGTAGAGAGGAAGGACTGTGGCGAGAAGTCCTCAGTTGGACCAGCCCCCCCCCCCCAGTTCCCTAGTTTCAGTGAGTCAGGCTCTTGCTTTCTCATTTCCTGCTAAGCTGTCCACTTTGACCTGCCCCTGCAACACCAACCCTCACAAACTGTCCTATAGCAACACAGGTGCCCACAGTGTCACGTAAGTCACAGGGGTCATCCTCCTCCAGTTTAGGAATCAGAACAGCGGTCCTACAGCACCCTGCTCCTACTCTCTGACCTGCTGGATGTCTCTCATCCTGGTTTTGCTCAGTGGGTCTCCTCCTACCTGGCTCTTCACCTAAACTCCCAGACCTCCACCAGCTGCTGGTGTTCCTCTGTGTGCCCCGTTCCTCTCTCTTCACACAGCCCCGCCAGCTTCCTGCTTCTCAGCCCGTGGATCAAGGCCCTGCTAAAATCAGGAGGGTTTCTCTTCCACAGAAGCACAGTGGCTGTGGGCTAGAGGTGGCATCCACCCCAAGCCAAAGCCTCATACAGACCCAGAGGGCTTCTGCAGCAACCCAAGGTCCCCTAAGGCTAGAACTGGGGAAAGGGAACTGGCCACAAAGCAAACAAGGAGGGCTTGGAAAGAGAAAGGGGAAAACATCCTCATAAACGCTCACAAAGGAACATTGTCCCAGGGAAGGGAGGTGCTGAGGTGGAGCTGGGGTGTTTCAGGGGCTTGGAGAAACAGAGGCCTTGACCCCAGGAAGGTTCCTCTGGCTCCCCTTCCCCCTCCCCAACAGCCCAGTCACACTCCTAAGTCATTTTTCTCTTGCCAAGCACACTTCCCAGGACAATTTACAAAGTTTGGTAAAAACTAAGGGAGGCGGGTTTGGTGGTACGCCCATTTAATCCCAGAGTTCAAGAGGCAGAAGCAGGTGGTTCTCTGCGAGCTCGAGGCCATCAAAAGAGCCAGGCAGTAAGACTGACTTAAGGAAAGTCAGACTGGAAAACCAGACAAAAGGAAAGCCCTGAGAGCTCAGCCAGCAGGGAGGGTGGCCTGGGCAAAGGGTCAGACCCACCTCATCAGGCAGACACCAAGTGCAGCCACCAGCCACAATACCCCAGCGTCCCACAAAGGGCTAGAATCGGGGAAATCAAACGCAGCAGAGCAAACATGGAAGACTTGGGAAATGAAAAGAGGAGGAACCTTTAAGACCCACCTCTCTTCCAGCCAGGGGCAACTTGTTCCCACCCACCATCTGCGTGAAAAGCCAGAGGCTGCTGCAGGAACATTCCCTAGGCTCTCAATGAACCAGCCCTTCCTCGCCTTTTCAAAGGAACGAGCTCTGAGAGGGGAGGGGGGAGCGCACCCATCGAGGGGCAGCCGACCAAGCTCTGAAGGCTCTCGGGGGTGAGGAAGAAGCCAAATTAGCCCCCAAGGGCTAGGAACACGCGGCTCGGAGCAAAGCGTGCTCTGAATGTGCCGCAGACCTGTGCTCCAAAGACATCGCTAAGAGAAAGGGGCAGGGGGCGGTCTTGAAACAAAAAAAGTAACTAGTCACTGTGGCCTCAGTAGCCTTGCCTAGGTGCACACCCTTAGCAATAGTCAGCATCCCATACTCAATGAGTATACTCATACACGAATGCTCAGTATTCCACCATCTCATCTCCACCCCCCCCCCCCAAAAAAAAAACCTCCACGGGGCTGGCTCTGCGAACCAACTAGAGCTTCAGGACAGAAAATGTGTTCCCTTTTGCAAAAGTCCCTACAACTGTTGATCCCTGCCTGGGACTAAAACTCCACCCTACCCGAGGTCTCAAGTAGCCAGGCTGATCAGGTCCCAGGATAAGTTGTCGGATGTGGTTTCTTTACCGTCGCAGCTCCCCCCCCCCCCCGCTTCCACTCGCGCCTCCTCCGGCCTTCCCCAAGTCCCCAGGTTTCCTCCACCCGATGCTACCAAGGCAGGAGTGGTCACCAGGACGGTATAAAGCCCGCTTTAGCCGGATCTAGCCTTGTAAGGAATTAGAGAGGGCTCCGAGGCTGCCCGCCGAGTTAGACGGGGAGATCGGACCCCGCAAACAAGCTCCGAAGCCCGCGGAGGAACAGGGAGGGAAGTCAGCCACGCAGTCAAGGGCTGTCAGGAAGTCCCAGCGGCGCGGGGTTTGATTGGCACTCTCTAGCCACCTACCCGGCTACTGCCACCCCGACAGCTGCCAGGGCAGGCGACCCGAGGCGTACTGCCCCGAGTAGACCCCCGCCGGCACATCCTGGGAGCGGCGGGGCGCGACCTCCCCCCTGCTCGGCTCCCCTTCCCACTTTACCTGCGGTGGCGGTGGCGCGGCGCGCGCGCCGGGGAGGAGGGGGGTAGGAGTGGTCTGGCCGCACCTGGAGGGGCGGGGCAGTGTCCCCACCACTTAAAAGTTGCAAAGTGAAACTCCGGCGCCTCTTGCACATGCGCAGAACTGCGTCCACGCCTTCCTTAATTTGGACTGTTCGCCAGCGCCGGCGCCAGCTGGACCGCGAAGGCTGTGCGCCGGGCAGTGAGCCTGTATGTGGTTCTCTAACCCTGGTCCACGCGTGGCCGTCCTCACCGAAGTCTACGGTCGGGATCAGACCATCTAAAGCGCACAAGGCCGGGAGAGGACGTCGCGGGGCTGTCTTTCCTTTGTGCCCCAGCATATCCCCATTGAGAGGACACTGGGCCAAGTCTAGGATGGTCGGCGCTGGAGAGCATCTGCAAACGTTCGTGATCGGCTCTGTGTGGGGTTGAATGTCCCCAGGAACTTCATAAGCTGGCCCAGTTGGGACGCAGTGCGGGGGAGCACCGGGGCACAGTAGACCTACCCTGCACCAGTCATCTGTAGCCACAGAGAGAACCGCCGCGGTAAGGAGCCAAGACCTTGAAAGTTCCAAAGCTACGTCCTGCCCTAAATAAAATACAGCATTTCTAGAGTTCCTGGGACCACATGTTACTGTTCCGGCCCGGGCCACCAACGTTGCCAACTGCGGCCAAACACGCTGTGTGTTCTGGATGGGACTTGGAGGTTTCCAGCGAACCAGCGGCCTCTGCACCTGCCTTGCCCCCCTCACCCAGGGCAGGATCGTCGCTGGATGTGCTGGGGAATGGAATGAGGACTGTGGCCGGGCCACTGCTGCAAACTACCCACTTGCAGGCCTGTTTCCACAAGGAAAAGAATGGAACCAAAGCTTGCTGTAGGGTCCTTGCCAGCACTAACCAACTTCAAGCCGGAACTGCTCCTCGTTCCCCAAGGCACAGCTTTGCCCCTTCTCTGACCTCGCTTCCATGCCTGGGCTTTCATCTTCTACTGTAAAGACAAAAATATCCTGGCAGCTTTCCTGTCCCTGATTCTAGCTGGTGGCTATCTGAAACAGGGTGTCTTTCCTCTCTCCGTTCTCCTCTGTCTGACTTCCATCCTCTCTCCCTTAAGCGCCTAGCTAGCAGTTATTTCTCGGAACTTTCCTCTGTCCTTGTCTTCCCTTAGCTCTACTTGGCCACGCCCCTGCTCTGCTACTGCCTTTGTTAAAGACTCCACAGCTAGCTGGCTTCCCTAGACCCCTGGTTATCATGGTCCCCCTGGTCATTCCTCTGGCTCCTCAGATTGGTTCTGTCCATTCTCCCTGCTCCCACTCCACACGTCTTTAGTCCTCACTTTCTGCCTTTGTTGATGATGCTGACACCTGCTTGACCTAGGTCCTGGGGTCTAGCCCGTCCTATTAGGATGGTGGCACCACTACCAAAGAAAAGAACATGTTAGGACCCTTGATAATGGCAGAAAAGGCTTTCTCTGGCTGCTCTTCAGTAGGTGACAGCTGTCTCAAAGTCCAGAGAAGGCAGTGGTGTGATGGTCAGGGTGCCAGTTGACAAAACAGAACGAAAGCGATGAACTAGGGGCTGGAGATGTAGCTCAAGCTGTCAGAGTGCTTGGGTAGTGTGCAGGAAGCCCTGTGTTTGATCCCTAGAACCACAGAAGTCAACCATGGTGTACAAGCCTGTAATCACAACACTCAAGTTCAAGGGCCAAGCCAAGGATGGCTCAGGGGGTGAAAGTGCTTGCCATAAAAGCCTGACCCCACCCCCCACCCCCTGCAAAACCACTGTTGCAGGAGGGAACCAGCTCCCAAAAGTTTGCCCTCTGACTTCTACAGCACATGCTAGCTCTCTCTCTCTCTCTCTCTCTCTCTCTCTCTCTCTCTCTCTCCACACACACACACACACACAAATTAATTTTAAATATATATTTAAGGTCATATTTAACTACATATGGAGTTGGAGGCCATCCTAAGCTACATGACACTTTGTCTCAAAGAAAGAATAATGCTAAAATAAAAAACCAAGCAGCTCCAACGTGAGACCCTGTCTAAAAAACAAACCCAACGCGTGAGTTGGACTAGCCAGGATGTGCTAGTCAGTGTGTAAAGCAATTATGGAATCGCTGGTTCCTTAAACCAGAGCCATGGACCTTAGGGATTGCCCCTATTTAATGGATCCAGATGAGAAGGTTGAGGGCACAGCTAGAGGGTGTGGAAGTCTTAGCTGTGTAGACTGCCAGAGAGGCTTCAGAAGTCCCTTCGCTGGGCTGAGATTCTGCACTGGTTATTTCTTCAAAGTCTCTGTAAATGTGGTATCCTCCATGCTACAGACGATGCTGTAAAAGGCTCCCTGTATCAGGCTAAGAGGGCAAGAGGAGTGAGCCCTGTTCTTCTAGAGTTATGAAGGATTTTTTTTTTCGAGACAGGGTTTCTCTGTGTAGTCCTGGAACTGGCTCTGTAGAACAGGCTGACCTCGGACTCAGAGATTCACCTGCCTCTGTCCCTGTCTCAAAAACAACAAAACAAACAAGAAAAGTTACAGAACAAGACGTATTTTATTCACATCTAGCAAAGTCCGTATTACCTAGGTTGAGCATGTTTGATACACTTGTGTCTTAGGGACAAAGTTACAAAGTCACTGGGGCTCAGTGACAGGTTAAGGGAACAATGGCAATTAGAAATTCTGTTCTTAGCTTACAGTAACTATACATGTTAAGTGCTTTAACATACAGTGCAGTGACTCTAAGAACAGAGATGGTTAGGTAGGGCCCCCTAGTGGCCAGTGAGTCACATTCCTCATAACAGGTAAAATTTAGGGGAAGAGCCTGGACTCCAATACAGAGTTCAGCAAAGAACACAGACAGGGCATTAGCCCATCAAGGATTCAGAATCCCCATCTCTCAGTACAATAGAACACTTCAGATATACATGAAAGTCACATCGTTGGGGAGGCCACTTCCTTTGCCTATGGCTCCAGCCTCCTGGGTATGAGAGCCCCATCAGAGGCACAACTACACTTCTGCACCCTCATGTTGGGCAGGCTGACCACCTGAGGCCTAGTCCTGTCTCCCTCCTTCATGCTGACAATCATGGGCAGAGAAGTCATCTCTGAGGCAACACATTGCCGTGGCCCCAGGAACGGCCACTTGATGGTCAGGGACTCAGGCAGCTGCAGGCAGCTGCCCACACACTCATAAATCAGGAACCCTGGGGGTTCAAGGATCCAGTTCTCTGCCCACTCCATCCCCTGCAGGTCAAGGTACATCTCTTGGCGACAGCATCGAGTGCCTTCAGTCACTGGCGCCTCGGGATCACAATTGCCTTGAGCCCTGTGGGAATGAGACATCAGAAGTCAGTTGAGTCAGTTGAGAAGGCGAGAATCAGGGCAGCTGGGAGGGAGACTTAAGATCCAGCTCTCCACTGGGCTGGACGGTAGTGGCACAGGCCTTTGATCCCAGCATTCGAGAGGCAGAGGCAAGCGGATCTCTGCGAGTTCAAGACCAGCCTGGTGTCTACAGAGTTAGTTCTAGGACAGCCAGAGCTACACAGAGAAACCCTGTCTCAGAAAAGAAGGAGGAGGAGGAGGAGGAGGAGGAGGAGGAGAAGGAGGAGGAGGAGGAGGAGGAGGAGAAGAAGAAGAAGAGAAAATCCAGCTCAAGAACTGCTGGGCTGGGTATATAGCTCACTGGGAGAACACTGGCCTGTTGTGAAGCCCTGGGTTCTGGCCCAAATGCTACGTCAAAGGAAACGACTGAATTGGATATTTATGTGGGAGCGGATAACTAATAACTAAAAAATATTTACTGGGGGCTTCCTAACAGTCAGAGGGACTTTTCTAAATAGTCTCAGACTCTGAAACTTCGTCATTTCACAGTTAAGTCAAATTACACATTTGTCTCTCGATTTCACTTATCAAGTTAACCCACACCGTCTTACCCGTAGTCCTTGAGATCCAGCGTGTGCAGCTCCAGCTGGGGCTCGCCCCGCCCCTCGCTGCCCGGCGCCCCTTGAGCAGCAAAACGGACCAACTTGTGTGCGCTCCACGTTCCCGGTCCCAGATGCTCCCTCTGCACCGACACCTGCAGCAGCAGTGGCTGCCTCGGCCGACTCAGCTGCTGCCAGAAGTTCACTGCCTCCGTCACGTCGAAGGCCTTCCAGCCGCTCTCGTGGATGGACACGAGCCTGCGACACAGCTGTGCGTCAGGCGAGGGGACTGGAAGACTGTCTCCAGTCTACTAGTAGAGGACTCTCCAGTCCCGTCCTGTCCCCATCCCATCCTCTGCTGCTCCCCTCCCCCAGAGAGAGAGAGAGAGAGAACCTATACCTGGAATCGATGAGAGCTGTACGGTTAGAGCCGTCTTCACGGAAGCGTAGCCACTCAATGGTGACCCGAGCCCGGGCACTGTGTGGGGACAGCCTCTTTTGCCTCCGGAGAGCAGTTGTGGGGACCGGCTCCTGGAACAGCCGCAGCACGGCCTGCACCAGCTCACTGTTAGGCGGCAGCCGCTGCTCCATGCCAAACACTAGCAAGTGTGTGGAGGTCTCCGACACCAGGAACCTGCCTGCCACCTCTGTGGACAATGGACAAAGTCAGCCGGACCTCTACTGGCACCAAGACCCAAGGTCAAGGTTCCTTACTAATCCATAGGAAGAATGGGAGCACGGGGAAAAAGAAGTACCTCTCCCTACCTAAGAATTATAAATTTTGCAATGAGACCCTGAATACTAAAACAATCGGTGGGGTTGTGTCTTTTTTATTATCAGCTGCCACCCCCTGGTGGTGGCTTTGAACCCCTGAGTAATGAAGGAGCTGGTGGGGTTCAAGAGCGCAGCAATGCAGTGTTCTTCAGCGAAGGTCGCAGGAGAAGACAGCTGGAGAGTACAGAGTCAATGACTCCTCCACGAAAGAGGAACGGGAGCCTGTGGACATCTTTATCAGGACTGCGGGAGCCTGGGGCAAATGTTAAGGGCTGTCGCATCCTGAATGGCACCAGTCACTGTGAACACCGGAGGTTCTAGGATAGCAGGATGGTCACCTGAGCGGCCAGCCACACCTATCCTCAGCAGTCACCACTATCGCCTGCTCAGAACCAGCATCCTTATGTCTCCAGACCTAGGTACCATAGGAGAGTAAATCTGAGGATGTGGCTGTGCCCTAGAGCTGATTCCAGCTGGAAGAGGCGGTGCTACCATGCAAGCCCTTGCTGTCTTGACAATGAGATACTTATACTCTCACTCTTCCGAACTTTCTGCTACCCAGGGCTGCCCCTACCCAGCCACTGTTCTCTGTTCATGGCAAAACAGTCCACCACTATTCCAGATGGGTGACCCCAGGAAGTTCTATGTGGCCTTGACCTTTCCTGGGGCTCTGTTTCCTCCATTCTCCTCCTCTTCTCTGCTCCTGAATTTAACAGCAAGTTTAGCCCCCCTTTTCCTATCCCCAAGGGTCCTTCAGTGCACAGCCAGGTCCCCAGCGCCCAGACCCAGCACTCTCCCGGACCTGCTCCTTCTAATAAACCTTCTAATAAACTCTGAGTCCCACAAACCCATGGCCCATTGACACCACAGGTGGAAGACCTGTGAGCCTGCCTTGCCTAGAGACTAAGGACAACGTGGGAGGGCTTACCTCGAAAGTTCTGACTGAACCTCTTCCCTCGGGAGCGGCTGGCATGGCTGTGCTGTAGCAGGGCCACGTACTGAGCCCTCACATGGGAGGGGATAGCGAGCCCCTCCACATCAGCCTTGTCCAAGACCGGTGGCTGGCTAAGCTGCAGCTGTTGCAGTAGGCTGGCCAGAACCTGCTCTCCAGTCAGAGCTGCCCCAGGGCCAACCAGGGACAACACCCAGAGTGCCCAGCCGAGCCACAGGGAACGCATGGTGATGCCCAGGGGAAGGAGCTGTAGATGCGTGTGTCCCGAAAGAGTCTTGAGTCTATAGAGGGCTGGTGCAGACCAGCTTTATAGTTGGCCCTGGGATGGGGGGTGGGGAAGAAGGAGGAGAGAGGTCACACCCCTGGGACCTCCTGGGAGCTCAGCATGAAACAAGCCCCTGAGCCCTGAGGAGGGGCTGTCTAGAAAAGACACAAAGGCCTGTCTGGACTGAGAACATCTGGTCACCACTGTCTGTTAGTCCTATGTCTCAACACTGACTTAAGGGTGCCTAACCAGTTAAGACATTCAGGGTGGGGGCAGGAACAGTTCAGTGGTAAAGTACCTGCCCTGCACACATGAAGCCCCAAATCCAGCCTCAGCGCTGCTCGGGAGGCAGGTCCTGGAGCTCACTCTCTGCCGGGTGCCTGTTCCCAGTGTCTGGAATGTACGCTTATAGTCTTGTTCATTGCTGCTTCCAAACCCTGGAATGAACCAAATACCAATCAACACCTGGGCTCTCCAACCGACTTACTTCGCCGTACACCTGGCCAAGTGTTCAAAAGACTTCTGGGACTGATCCAGCATGTCCTACTTTGGGTAGACCTTCCTTGGCTACAAAGCCTGGGACTGGCCAGTAAGAAGCTCCATCCTTTCCTTTCCTTGCTGTATAGAAATTAGAGTTGAAAGTCCACCCTCTCCCAATTTTTGAGCCAAGAGAATAATGACTCAGAAAAGGGGCAATATAAAGATCAATGCCCACAGCTGAGAGGTGGTGGCACACACTGTTAATCCCAGCTTTCTGGGGGCAGAGGCAGGCCACCCTGGTCTACAGAGCGAGTTCCAGGACAGCCAAAGCTACTCAGAGAAATTCTGTCTTGAAAGACAAAAAAGGGGGGGGGGCACATTAGTCAGTGCTTTCAATATCTCCAGTTATTTTCTGCCAAGTTCTGCTCTGGCACCTAAAGAGAGCCAGATGGACTCAGTGCAATGTACGTGGCTGGAGGCGGGAGTGGGAGTGGGGGGAGTGGGAAGGGCTTGGTGATGGTGGTGGCTAAACTCCAGAGTCTACTAAGCCCCCCCCCCCCAGGATAGAGGCTGAACACCTGAATGTGGATTTGTGAGTTGGTTGAAGAATTGTACTGGAGAAATAAAATTGAGCAATCCAAGGGCTACTGGGGAAAAAAAAACAGGACTGAATTTGGGACAGATTGCACTAATATATTATTCATTGTTTACCTGTGATTTGCATTACACCAGTATCTAGAGCTTTTATTTGCAGATTCTGGCGACCTCAGTCAGGGGCTAAAGAGAAAAGCCATAGTGGATTGTGAGACTTGTCAGTGTGTCCCCTGGCTCTCCAGCAGGGCCACCCTTTGTCATGCAGAAGAGCTGCTGTCTTCCCCACCACTCCTGACAGGGTCTGACCCAGGTCAGGCTTGAGATTGGAAAGCAGACCCCAAGAGGGGACCCCTGGAAATGGTGCTCTCAACACACAGTGCCTTTCCTAACTCTAGGCCAGTGGCCCAATCACGCTGGGAATGAGGGCTAAGGTAAGAGAGAGAAGCCTGCTGTCCCCCCAGAGACCTCCAACCACTCTCTGGCTCCTAGAGTTTGACTGCAAACAGAGGTTGGACACCAGGTGAGGGCTGGGGCAGCACACTGCAATGGGAACAGGACGTCATCTTGGGACTTCCAGAGTAGAGACCATCTGGAGTAAGATCAGACCCAAGGACCTCTGAAGTCAGCGAAGTGAAAGTCTTCCCAGGAGAGCTCCGGGTGTCTGGGGTCCCCGTACTGGGCAGGCGCACACATTTGTGTGTGATTGCCCACGAGTCCCAGGCAGCCTGGCCGCACATCACGGAGTTCCCTAACCCCTGCCTAGGGCTGTAAGGCCCTGCACTATTAGCTTATTTGAAGGGATGAACTTTCTAAATGTAAGTTGACATTTTTTTTTTTTTTACTCTTTTGAAAATAATTACAACTCAGAAACCTTCAAATCTATGAAAGCGAGCGTAGGAACAGACTGGTTCTTCTTCCCGTGCTCCCGGCAGCTCCGTTTACCTCAGGCTCTCCTACGAATATCGTGGGAAGGCTTTTCTCAGCGTGCAAACTCCACTAACCATCACCTGCATACCTACCATGTTTCCAAAGTATAATTTTTTTAGTTTTTAAAAAGCAGTCTTGGGGCTGGAGAGATGGCTCAGTGGTTAAGAGCATTGCCTGCTCTTCCAAAGGTCCTGAGTTCAATTCCCGGCAACCACATGGTGGCTCACAACCATCTGTAATGAGGTCTGGTGCCCTCTTCTGGCCT
>NW_026067925.1:8326498-8364476 GCF_014885135.2 Alexandromys fortis | reverse complement strand
GGAGGGAGGGAGGGAGGGAGGGAGGGAGGGAGGGAGGAAGGAGAGAGGAAGGAAGGGAGGGAAAGAGAAAGAAAGAAGGAAAGAAAGAAAAGCTTTTGTAATGTATATACTGCACATTGAGCACATTCTTCCTTGTGCCCTCTGTACCCTCTCCTTTCTCTCCCTTCTCTCTTCTCATTGGTCCTCCTTATAACCCCAGGCAGTTTGACTTTCACGATAGATGTATACACACAATCTAGGAGCCAAAATGCTAGCTAAGGTGCAGCATCTGTGTTTCTGAGACCACTTAACTCCCTTAGTGTGCTTACCTCCAGTTGCGCCATTTTCCTGAAAATGCCCTGACTCCATTCTTCACCCCTGGAGAGAACTGTTGAACCTTCACACCCCGTTTCCCTTTTCTGGTCCTCCATTTGAGACATCAAGGTTGGTTCCCTGACTCGCTGTTGTGAACGGAGCTGAATAATCACTGATGTGCAAGGATCTCTGTCACGCACCAACCTCGCGTCCTTGGAGCAAATACCCAGGAAGGCGTTAACTGAGTCACGTGGAAATTTTCGTAATTTGTTTAAAGACACCTATGTACTGAGTTTCACAGTTATTGACAGGTTTGCATTCCCACCAGCCAAGATTAGGGTTCATTTTCGTCCGCATCATCAACATTAGCCGTTTGTTCCCCCCCCTTCCCTCCCTCCCTTCCACCTCAAACCCCTCCCACACCCTTCCCACGGCTTTCAGGTTAATAGCCTCTTTTTTATTTTATTTTTTTGTTACACACATGCACGCACACACACACACTCACTAATATAAGTAAATACAGCCTGCTGGCCCTATTTGTGTGTGTGTGTGTGTGTGTGTGTGTGTGTGTGTGTGCGCTTTCAGGACTGACCCCTCGGAGCCCATCGTGGGACAGGTTAATTCTTCCTCTCCTGCAGAGATTAGTTACACACAGTTCTTTGTCTGGGGGTGGGGCCGTATGAAATGTCCACCTTCCATGTCGACATGTCTTCAATTCTCTATTTTAAGCAGTCCAGAGCACAGTCTCTGATACCCAGAATCCCCTTCCCAGGCGTCAGCCTGGCTTAGGTTGATGAGTCCAGAGCTCCACTTACTTGTTTACCCTGGCACGATCCTAGCCTCTAGGCAATCAGACCTTATCACGGCTGTGAGCAGGGTGGAGATTGAGACACATTCATGACTTACTTGGTTATTTGTTTGTTTCAGTGCTGAGAATGGAGTCTAGGGCCTCCTGCATGCTAGACAGTCTCTACTTTCTGACGCTAGCAAACATGGTCAGACAGGAAGTACTACCGTAACAACACACTACAGTGTGCACTTCCTTTTTTAAAGATTTATTTTATTTTAATTATATGTATGTCCATGTGGAACCTATCAAATCAACGTCTGGGTCCTTAGTAGTCCTTGTAACAACGCTTAGGTGACTCACATTTCTGAATTCATCTCCTTTTGTTAGGTGCAAATGTAATATAGATCAGCAAAATTCTCTCTCTCTGTCTCTCTGTCTGTCTGTCTCTGGCCTTGCCTCTGGGGCTGCCTCTGGGACACACTCTCTCCCCTCCCCTCCCCTTGTCATGTTTTACAGGCTGGGTTCAAACTCACTGTGTTGCCAAGGATGACTTTGAACCTGTCATCTTCCTGCCTCTGCCCTCCAAGCACGCATGTTTTACTTAGTGCTGGGGATTGAACCCGGGGCCTAAGGCATGCTAGGCAAGTACTCTACACACTAAGCTCCTTCCCAGCCCTTTGCTAATGATATGAAGTTTTAAATCATGATCATGGGGAGTGAGGGTGCACACATAAGTGCGGATGCCCTTGGAGGCCTGGGGCTGCAGTTTAACCTAATGTGGAGAATCAAACTCAGGTCCTCTGCAGGAGCAGAATGTGCTCTTAACCACTGGGCCATCTCTCCACACCTGCAAATATAATATAATTCCTCTTTTTCAGAATTTATTTCTCTGGTTCCCTCCTTCTTCTTCACTTTCCTTCTTCTCAGGCCAGCCTGGTGCTTGTTGTGTAGCTAAACCAACCTTGAATGCAATGCAATCTTCTGTCTCAGCCTTCCAAGTGCTGGCATCATAAGCACACTCCTCTGTGCCTGGTCCTTCTCTTGGCTTCTCACTATAATAGTCCTCATTGGGGAAGCTCTGTTAAACATCTGCAAAAGTAAGCTAAACATATTATTTTAGATCTTTAAAAAAATGTACATGAGTCAGGTGTTGGGGACACATGCCTTTAATTCCAGCACTTGGGAGGCAGAGGCAGCAAATCTCTGTGCATTTGAAGCCAGCCTGGTCTACAGAGCGAGCTCCAGGACAGCCAGGGTTACAGAGAGAACCTGTTTCAAAAATAATAAGTAAATAAATAGATAGATAGATAGATAGATAGATATAGATATTTTAAAAAATCTTGATGAAAAGGAGACATTACCCACCCCCACAACCCCTACCATATCATGTAGGCAAAAAGACGAAACCTCAGGGCTGGGAATAGACTGGAACAAAATGAAATATACACAACTCAATACCAGCATCACCCTCAGGCAACAAGGAGACTGACATGAAATGATCAAAATGAGGCTTGAGCTGTGACTCAGTTGGTAGGGTGCTTCAGGCAAACCCTGGGTTCAATCCCCTGGATGGCATAAAACTGGGCATGGTAATCCCAGCCCTCTGGATCCACTACTAAGCAAGTTCAAAGCCAGCCTGAACTACATGGAACCCCTACACAGGTCATTGAGAAGTCATTTTATTTTACCTGTTTACCAAACACACAGGGGTGCTAAAGACAGGACTTGACCGCACACGCTGGCCTCATTGTCATTTGTTGGCTCTCTGTGGGGCATTAGTCTCACCTCAGACACAGCTGCAGGCAAACCACTTCCCATTCAAGGAAACCCTCAAGGAGGGAGGGGTGGAGGCATGCGGGAGCATGCGCCCTGCTGCACTGCATCTCTGCTCATGGCTGCATCACAGTCACGTCTGTGCAGGAATCAAAATGACCCACCGAGAGGCAGACCCTTCCCCCTTCAGCACTGCGAGTTACAGCCCCTTTTTCTCTGTGGTCCACACGGCGCGTGGGGGCGGGGGAGAGGGGAGCAGTTTCTTCTCAGGTGTCCAAACTCCTCCCGTTTTCACAGAGGACTTGGGGAGAGGGTAAGGAAAGTACAGATGAGGTAGCTCTGTGTTGGAGAAAGCGTGCCTAGAATGCCCAAGGTGCTGGTTCCATCCCCCGTACACTGTCTGTCTGTTATATCACTCTCTGCCTCCCTAACCTGTCCCACCCAAGTCAAGAAGATCGCTTAAGGTGGTTTCTTTCTCTGCAGAAAAACCCAGAAGTCCTGGTATTCACAGACTTCTCTTCTAGCCTCTCTTTCTCTTCAATCACATAAGCAAATATTTCTTGATGACTGTGAGCCTTTTGAGGCGTCTGCTGCCACAGGAATCCAGGTGCGTGGGTTGGTGAGGTGACCTCTGCGATGACCTTACCGCCCATCTCCTTTGCTCTCCCCTCACACTCAGGACAATTCCCTGAGAGCCATTTCTAACTAGGGGACCACAGACGTGTTGTTCATCAGCAGCCTGTGCCTCAGTTCCCTTATAAGTAAGACAGGGCCCTTGATGACATCTCTGAATTTCCTTCCAGTCCTTTCTGCAGAATCTTGCCTCTGCTTTGCCTCACCTAACAAGGGGAGAGGGGCCCCAAGGCTCCTCCCAGGTCACAGGCATCTAGGACTAACAGGACTCACACGTGTCAGAAAGAGGAAGAGGCCTCATGGCTTGAAACAGGACCCATCTTCCTGCCTAGTCACCTCCCTCCTTGGCCCAGTGGGACCTGAATAAACCAAGCTGTTCTGGGAGAGCAGTGAACCCACCCAGGGTGGGTGTGGAGACCCCACAAGGCTCTGGGCTAGGGTCAGGAATTCCGTAGTGTAGGTGCCTGGCTGGCCTGGGTGCATTTGTTCAACAAGAGTAGTGTCTGCCCCTGCCCAGGAAGGGAAAGTCAGTTGCTGGGCTCTAGCCTAGAGGGAATACACTCTGGACCCTAGCTTGCCTGTCCTCAGAGCCCACTTCGGATCTGAATCTTGTCTAGCTGACCCCCAGCCCTGGAGGTGCCCCGGTGGCACCCCGGTGAATCCTGACCCCATATAGTACCCTGTCGCTCATCTGGCAGCCTGACCTATTATCAGGGTCAAATCTCTCACCCCCGCCCCACCCACCACAAGCCCAAACCTAAGGCTGGGCTCTCAATCAATACTAGTCAATATCCTCTTGTACCCCATTCTTCTGCCCCCTCCTTCAGGGTAGCAAACTCAACTTCAGAATAACCTCTAGTCCAGTCTGACCCAAGACCACCAGCCTTCCATCCACACACGACACCCCCCCACCCGGCCCCACCCATCCACAAGGCCAGTAGGCCGGGCTCCCTCCCACAGGACCTAATCAATCCATTGTGAAATCCCCACCCACCCCCAATCCACATCCACTTCCTTCTGGTTGATTGGTCAATTACTGGATTTCCCCCAAGACTACCCGGAATCCACATTCAAGAAAGAGATCTGTTTGCAGAGGGATATTTGTCCTGTCTGCAGGCCTCACCTTCTTTATTGATGTGTCTCACCGCCTCCCAGCCTCTGGCCACACAACCGAAGTCTGAACCGCCTGTGGCTGCCAACAGAGCTGGAGGTCACAGGAAGAACCCGGTCTGTGGTCTCTTCTCTGGGCTGGGCTTGGCTTCTCCTCCGGGCCCAGAACTCTATGCTCAGATGTTCTCTGCCCCTACCCTCTTGTTTCTAACTACCATACTCAGTTAGGCCTCTAGACCTAGAGTCGTTCTAGGGTTCTTCCTCCCTCATGTCCCCTACAAGTCCCTTTGGTCTCACCTCTCTCCGTCTGAGACCTTCCATCGCTTACTGGACAAATGCCCACCTACTCCCATTCCCAACTCCAATACAGTAACGATTTTTGAAACACTTCAATTATAAGATGAGCTGCATTAATCAAAACCCTCCAAAAATAAACTCAAAGGGAATTGTGGAAAACAGGGCATTGTGACTCACGCTTGTAAACCCATCACTGGGAAGGTGGAGGCAGGAGGACCAGGAGTTCAAGACCATCCTTAGCTCCAGATTGAATTGAAGGCCAGCCTGAGCTGGCTATAGTGAGAGTCTATCTCAAAATTTCAAAGCAAAAGCTGCATGTGGTGGTAAGCGTCTTTAGTCCCAGCAGAGGCAGGCAGATCTCTGAGTTCAAGACTAGACCGGTCTACAAAGTGAGTTTCAGACCAGACAGAAAAACCCTGTCTCAAAAACAAACAAACAAACAAACAAAATTTCAAAGCAAAGATGAGTATACTAGCACACAACCTTTAATCCCAGTACTCAGGAGACAAAGGCAGACACATTTCTGTGAGTAAAGACTTCCAAGCCAGCCAAGGCTATATAGTAAGAGCTTACCTTTAAAAAAGGAAGGACCTAAGTATATACATGTAGGCCTCTTATGTGCCTGGCTACTGTGGAGGTCAGAAGAGGAAGTTGGAATCCCGGGAACTGAAGTTAAGGATGGTTGTAAACTACCATGTAGGTGCTGGGAACTGCACCCAGGTCCTCTGCAAGAGCAGTAAGTGCTCTCAACCACTGACCCATCTCTCTAGACCCATTAAAACAACAAAATAATGGCCAGAGAGATGACTCAGAAGTTAAGAACAATGGCTGGCTGCTCTTCCAGAGGTCCTGAGTTCAAATCCCAGCAACCACACAACCACATGGTGGCTCACAGCCATCTGTAATGAGAACTGGTGCCCTCCTCTGGTGTGCATGCATACATGTATACATAATAAATAAATAAATCTTTAAAAAATATAGTAATCAGAGTTGGGCAGACCTGTCTACATAGTGAGTTCTAGGCCAGTCAGGGCTACATAGTGAGACTGTCTCAAAACAAGGAAAAGAAAAAAAATAGAAGTTATGTAGAAGATAACATAGAAGAAAATCTAGACAGTCTGGAGTCTGGGGGTGACTTCAGATACAACACCCAGATCAGGAGCAACTACAGTATGGCAGAACAGAGGCAGAATGGCTGTTATGGAGAAAGTCAGGAAGATGCTCCTAAATTAAGTTCATCCTCCTGGCCAGGGTCAGAGTTCTGAGCCTCTGGATCCAGGGCACAGGCCAGGAAAGGAGGGGTACCACCCACAGAAGCAGGAGGAAGGATATGCAGGAGGGCCACAGAAATGAGAAGACAAGCCTGAGGAACTACTGGGGGTGTACAGAGGACCACACCCAGAGACCTGGGGAGGCCAGCTGGGGGAGGGGCTCTGGCTACATCAGTAGCAGAGCAGGAGGGGACCCAGCAGAGCTGATATCCAAACAGAAGAAGCTTCTGGAAAAATACCTAGTAGCTAGACCCTTGAGGGAAGAAGACCAAAGCTTGAAGGGACAAAGAACCAAGAGATGAGGGGACAGACACCCCACTTTAGACAGCTGCAGGCTGATTAGAATCAGGACCAGGGAGGCTGGGAGGATAGCTTTATCTTTACAGTAGGTGAAAGCCCGGACAAGGAAGTCAGAGAAGATGCGAGAGTCTGTGCCTTGGCGAGAGACTGCTTAGGCCTGATGGAGTTAGTGCTGGCAAGAACCCAACTGCAGGCCTTGGTCCACAGCCTTGTGTCACAACTGGGGAAGATGAGGCCTACAAAAGTCATCCCACTGTAGACAGCTGAGCTGGGCAGGAGGCACGCGTGGAGGTCCCATGATTTACCTTTGTCTCCCAAACCCATGCTCTTCCAGGGCAGCCATGGCTCCATGCCTATGATGCTCTCCTTCAGAAGACCAGAGAGCTAATTAAAACTCTTTTAGTAGAATATGTTTGTGGTCCCAGCTCTGGGGAGGCGGAGGCAGGAGGCTCAGAAGGTCAAAGTCTGACTAGCCAGAGGCCTTAATGGGTAAAGGTCCTTATCCCCACACCTGATGATCTGCTCCTGTCCCCAGACCCACACAGTTGAAAGAGAATGGATTCCTGAGAAGTGTCCTCTGACTTCCACTTGCACGTCATAGCTCATGCACCCTCTACCCGTGTGTCTCAGCCTAGGAGGCTCCTCTCCCGTTGTCCTTTAATTGACAACGAAATAACAAGTCATTTATAACAGGGGACTTGATCCGGGGCCTACCATGGAACCAGCCTCTCTGCTTTGTACACCGGTCTTCACTTCCTATCCAGGAAGCCCTGCAAGTTAATAGGGTGACAGTCACAGGGGCAAGGAAAGCCCCACCTTGGATCAAAGCCCCAGGCCTCATGCCAAGGGATGGCTATGAGGACAGCCTGTTTGTGGAGGCCTGGGCTGCCTTGTGAGTTCCCCACAAGGGAGTCTAAGGAGCTGGACACAGCACAGGGAGTCAAGATGGTATATGTGACCCTGGGCAGCCAAGGAGCCTCCTTAGACTGTAAAGGGTCTTGCTTTGCATCGTGTGTGCCTCCCTCCTGTATACCTGGCTCTGTAGTTAACAGCCATTCCACTGGGAATCCATTCTGTTACCACTTCCCGTCTACACCACTGGCGCTATCCATGGAAAGACTTTACACATTTTACTCTCTCATCAGTGGCAGTGGAATAAACAGAAGTATCCTCGGGGTGGGTGTACATGCACGAGTGTGAACCTGTGAGTGTGTATACCAAGTACTGTATGTTCATGAGACTATGACCTGTATGCGTTTGAGTTTGTATGTATGCACATGAGAATGTGATTCTGTGTTTTTGCATGTAAGGGTAATTCTGAGTATATATATGTATGAGTGTTGCACGTGTGAGTGTTAGTGTGTGCACAAGTTAGTGCATGTGCATGAGTTAGTGTGTTTATATATAAGTCTGAGCGTGTAATCCTGTAGGTGCACGGGTGCATGTTACTATGAATGTACGTGTGTGTATGTTATAATGCATGTATGCATGTGATTCTGCGTGTCTACATGTGATTCTGCGTGTGTGCATGTGATTCTGCGTGTGGGCATGTGATTCTGCATGTGGGCATGTGATTCTGCGTGTGTACATGTAATTCTGTGTGTGTACATGTGATTCTGCATTGTACATATGATTCTGCATGTGGGCATGTGATTCTTCATGTGTGCAAGTGATCTGCATGTGTGCATGTGATTTTGCGTGTGCGTGTGATTCTGTGTGTGTGCAAGTGATTCTACATGTGTACATGTGATTGATTCTGTGCGTGTGCATGTGTGAAGTATATTGTGTAACTGAGTGATGTGTGTGAATTTGTGTAATATGTGGGCGGTATGTGTGCATGTATGAGTGTGAGCCTGAGTGTGTCCGAGTCCCTCCCTGGCTACCCCTGACTAAGGCAGCGGGGAAGGGGAGGTAAGTAAGCTCTAGGTTGTGCCATGTTTACACACCGGGCTCGTGATCCCCAGAGAATGTGCGTTTTCATAATTTCAATGTTCACTTCTTAGATCCTGTTGCCTTGTAGCTTGGGGCTCTCAGCACTCAGGCCTGTATCATCTCAGTTTCCAGGCACCTTGACAACCAGACATAAGCAGCGAAAGGCAGATTCTTCAGAGCAAGGTGGAGAAAGAAAATATCGAGACAAGATGAGCAGAGTTAGTGGTGAGCCCCAAATTTGACAGGCGAACGCTTTGGGTCATTTATTGGTGCTCACAACTTCGTTTGTCCCATATGCAGCCTGGCTCTAGCAGGACCCGGTGCACTGAAGGAAGGACTCACCAAGAGGAAGACTTGATTGCCTTCAGCCTGCATTTCCAACTGGAGGGCCCACAAAGAAGTGATTGGTACACAGCGCCCTCTGCAGCCCAGGAGGAGCCTTCACACCCACTGACCGTCTGAGCCCCAAGGGTGGCTGCTGCGCCCGACCACATCTTCCCATTTCCCTAAGTTCTAGAACCGATGCTCACTCCCCCCGCCCCCCCCCGTCACCTATGGACCATGCCCTGGCCTCAGCTAACCTCCCATCCTAACTGCTCCCCTTTGAGTGCCCAGCCCTCTTTCTTCCCAGCCTCCATCCCTTGAGTCTTCATGAGGCCCAGATCTGCTCTGTCTGGGCTGACTCTGATCCACCTGAAATCGATGTGCTGAAGCCATACCCCAGTACCACAGTGCACATATATTTGGAGAAAGGCATTTAAGGAGGCAGCTACACTTAGCAAGGCCTTGAGGGTGGTCCCTCACCCAAGATGGCTGTGTCACTTTAAAAATTAGTCAGGAGAGCTGGGCGATGGTGGCGCACGCCTTTAATCCCAGCACTCGGGAGGCAGAGGCAGGCGGATCTCTGTGAGTTCGAGACCAGCCTGGTCTACAAGAGCTAGTTCCAGGACAGGCTCCAAAGCCACAGAGAAACCCTGTCTCGAAAAACCCAAAAAAAAAAAAAAAAAAAAAAATTAGTCAGGAGAGACACACAGAGGAGGAACCGGAGAGAAAAAAGAAATCAGCAAGCTCAGGGGCTCCAATCCCACTGACACTAGAATGTCAGGATTCCAGACTGCAGGCGGGTGAGCGAATGTGTGCAGGCTGCCCCCCCTGAGGTACAGTATGAGGAATAAAGCTCTAAACGTCACCGACACAAATATCAACTGGACACCAAGTCTACTGGTGCTGGCTTGCAACCCTGCCTCCTGGCTGGGGCCCTTTCTGAGACTCCATCTCCGCCTGACCCAAGTAGAATTCATTCCTAAAAGCAAAGATCAAAATATCCACATGGCAGGCCAAGGGCTCGGCCCTGGGTGACAGGTGTCTACCACCCAAGGTGGTCGCTGTTGCAGTTGTCTCTGTGTTCCACAGGTTAGTTTATGGCATCACAGAGGGGCTGGGGTGTGGCTCAGAAGTAGATATACTTAGTGTTCTTCCATGAGTGTTTGCACGCGCGCGCACACACACACACAGGGTGGGAAGGCAGAGGAAAGGGAAACGGAAAAGGAGAAGGAAGGAAAGAAAAGAAGAAAGGAAAGGAAACAAAAAGAGCTAGGACGAAGCTAGGTTTGACGCTGTCACGCCTGCTCCCTCTCAACCATCCCCATCTCTGGGCTCAACCTTCCCAATTAAGCACCTGCTAAGTGTGGGGCATTGTGTTCTGGCTGAGCACACAGTAGGGACCCTGTGGTCCTGTGGGCTTTGCCTCACACAGATTAACTCTTAAACAATCAGTCCTGATGAGCACTGCGGGGAAGCCAAGGATCCTTAGGTTTTGTTAATTGCACTTGACCAGGCCCTGGCCTTTTTCATCCAGATAAAGGCAACAATTATGGTCCCAACAGAGTTTTCTCCACCATTACCTGCTCCCATTTAAACTTTTCTTTCTTTCTATTTTTTTGTTTTTTGAGACAGGGTGGCCTTGAACTCATGGCAATCCACCTGCCTCTGCCTCCCATGTGCTGGGATTAAAGGTGTGCATCACCATGCCCAGCTCTAAAAGCTTATTTTACATACAAAGCAATGGGTTTCACTGTGGCATTTTCATGAATGTACAGCATTGTATTTTGTTTTCTTTCGTGTGTGCACATGTGTCTGCACAGGTGCACGTGTGTGGCTGTGTGTGGGTCCACATGCTTGTGTGGGTACACATGCGTGTGTGTGTGCCTGTGGTCTAGAGACCAGATGTCAAAGTCAGGAGTCTTCTCTTCTTCAGCTGTTTACCACTAAGATTTTTCCTTTTTAAAGTTTTATTTATTTGCTTTGTGTGTGTGTGTGTGTGTGTGTGTATGATGCGTGTTCATACATATGTGTGTGGGTACACCTGCAGAGGTCAGATGACAAACAACCTTGGCTGTTAGTCCTCGCCTCCACCTTGTCTGAGGCAGGTTCTCTTTGGCCTGTTGAATAAACCAACCCCGCTAGTTGGCCCACAGCCTGCTGGGATTCTCCTCTCTTGGTCTCCCATCTCCCACAGGAGGGAGCTGAACGTGACCTCTGGGGATTCAAACACACCTGTGTACAGCAACCGCTTTGACCACTGAACCCTCTCGCCGGCTTCCACCTGGTTTTTGAGACAGGGTCTCTGGATTCACTGGTGCTCGCTGACTCTGCGAGACATGCTGCCCAGCACGCCCGGGGACGTGCTCCCTACCTCCCCAGCAGTGAGAGGGAAGCCACATACTGCCATGCCCAGTTTTTGACATGGGTGCTAGGTATGGAGCTCAGTCCTTCCCCCAGGACCATCTCCTGAGTCACTCGGTTTTCTTTATTTGACAAAGATTGGTGGTGCTTCCTCCCCGTTTAATCTCCCTGTAAATATACCCACCTTCCAGGTGCAGTCTCCACACCTGACACACATACACTCTTCCAGGTGCAGCCTCCACACCTGGCACACACATACACACTCTTCCAGGTGCAGCCTCCACACCTGGCACACACATACACACTCTTCCAGGTGCAGCCTCCACACCTGGCACACACATACACACTCTTCCAGGTGCAGCCTCCACACCTGGCACATCCACACACACGCTCTTCCAGGTGCAGCCTCCACATCTGGCACACACACACACGCTCTTCCAGGTGCAGCCTCCGCACCCGGCACACACACACGCTCTTCCAGGTGCAGCCTCCGCACCCGGCACACACACACGCTCTTCCAGGTGCAGCCTCCACACCTGGCACACACACACTCTTCCAGGTGCAGCCTCCACACCTGGCACACACGCACACTCTTCATCTCTCACTCCCCCTATTTTACCCACACTTAAGGGTTACATTCTGAGATCATGCCTTAGCCACCTTGCCCTGTGGCACCTTTTCTCTAGCTGAAAAAGTCCCTTATCTTTGCAGACCTGTGTCTGACCACAACCCCCTGCCTCTCTGGCCTCACACCTGTCCCTCACCCCTGGCTTGTTACACAAATGTCCACCATGCTCACTGAGAACTGAACCGGCAATGGTCTTTTTGTACCTCCATTTACTTTTCCCTCACAGATCGGGATCTGCATTTATAGGCCCAGCCATGACAAACTCAATAGAGTCCCAAGTCTCGGTAGTTTACCCTAAGACAATGCCTGGTTCTAAGAAAGACCACAAACTGAGACCACCCAGGCACCACCCAGGAACAGACTGTCCAAAAGAAATTCCGAACGTTCCAACCATTGTAGACAGGATCACCTGCCAGCACACACCCATCGCTTTTCACCAGGATGCTCCTAGACAAATGTCAGTCATTCAGGGGTCCTGAACCTTAGAAATCCCTCACCCCTACCTTTGCTATTATAAAAACCCAACCCCAACTTAGCTGGGGGCTCTCTGATCATTCCAATATGAAGAGTCCAAGTTCACGAACTTGTGAAAGAATAAAGGCTTTTTGCATTTACACACAAAACTCAGCCTCCTAGTTGGTTTTGGGGGGACTCCATGGTCTGGGCATAACAAATTAGAGAAAACCGTCAGACCTGGTGTTTGTAGTGCCGGGTTGGGTGCACAGGTACTTAGGAGGGCCCGCTTGTTCGTCCCAGCTGCCCAGCTAGCTTAGCCCTGAAATAACCACATAGAAACTGCATTAATTAAATCACTGCTTGGCCCATTAGCTCTAGTTTCTCATTGGCTAATTCTTACATCTTAATTTAACTCATTTCTATTAATCTGTGTATTGCCACGTGGCAGTGGTTTACCGGGTAAAATTCCCAGCGTCTGTCTCTGACAGATCCACAGCATCTTTCCGACTCCGCCTTCTTCTTCCCAGCATTCTGTTTAATTTCCCCACCCACCTAAGTTCTGCCCTATCAACAGGCCAGGGCAGCTTCTTTATTCATTAACCAATGAAAGCAGCACATAGACAAAAGGACCTCCCACACCAAGACTCTATCTCAAAAATAAATAAAATCTTTATTAAAGCTGTTAAGAACTAGGAATGAACATCACCTTCTAAGGGACAGCTGTGAAGCCAGAGCTAAGCAAAAGCATCATGGGATCCCCCACATTTCCAACTGCAACACTAAGCCACTTCTTCTACATATTTTAATTCAGAGGCTGGCCTTCCCTCTCTTCTTCTCACCTCTTGAGGTGAAACGGAACACCCTTGGGATCTAACTAAAGCTCTCCACAGACATCTGCTGACAGGGATGGTAACTCAGGGCCTCCCACCTCTCTCAGAGAGGCGCAGGATGACCGGGCTTCTGGATTAGCTGCCTCTTCAGAGCACCTGCTGCTAGGGGACGAGAGAACTCGGTGCCATCAAGTGAACAGATCCAAGTAGCTTTCACCCCCAGACCTAAGCCTGCACCTCCCTACACTGCTGGGGACAGGGACACCCCAGGGTACCCCTCAGTCCTTCTTGCTTCCCTGAGCGGGGCTTCTCGTGAGAAGCTTCCCTGAGCCGGGCAGGACCTGGGTGGACACCGTAGGTGACTCCAGCTTCACTCTGTCCAGGAGGGTCTTCTTAAGAGCAGCGGGGGAGACCTTTTCTTGATCAGCCATGGACTGCAGCTCTCTGTAGACAAAGCCCCACAGGGATGGTGATAAACCTTGAAGTTATAGCTTTGAAGCTGCTAGCCACACAGCCCCAGACCCTCACCCTGACACCACCCAAACTCAGAATCACAAACCAAAGAGGCGCCAGGCTTCTCAAGAGTCTTGTTTAACTAAGCAAGGAATGTCACATTTATCTCGTGTGATCCAAGCTAAACAGCATCCAGTGAAATCGGGGACCACACAGGAAAAGGAGTATGGGAATTACAGAGACTGAGCTAAAAGTTACGCCGGGCAGGAGTTGAATCCCACCTCCATCATTTATCTGTTTGACCTTAAACTTCCCCACCTACGAATCAAAACTATTCATAGCCACCATAGCTTACTGTGGTAAGAACCGAGTGAAGGGAGGCTACCAAACCCTTAGCTCAAAAAAGTCAAGCAAACTGTGGTCACCAAGAAAGCACAGACTGGTGAGAGCTAAGATCTAAGACATCACTCACAAGATCTAAGAAAAGCAGAACCAGCCCATCGTAGGGCAGGCTGGGAATGGAAGAATTCAGGAAGGGGAGGGCGGGTCATACCCACCTTGTTCGGATACAGGAGGCCTCAACCGCATTGATGAGCAGAGAGCGGAAGCCCCCACTCTCTAGGAAGTGTAGGGCATGGATCGTGGCCCCCCCGGGGGAGCAGACGTTGTCCTTAAGCTGGCCTGGATGGTCCTCTGAGTCCAGTAGCATCTTAGCTGCTCCCTGCAGCGCAAAGAGCCATCAGAACTGACCTCAGCCCGAAGCTCAGTAACCCCCAAAACACAGCCCTCAGGCCAAACCCAAAGACACCAACCAGCAAGGCCTGAGCTCCCAGCCGGACTGCCAGACGCCGAGGCACGCCCATCTTCACTCCACCGTCTGCCAGGGCATCCAGAGCCATAAATGCCTGTGGAAACACGCTCTGAACCCCGGACACAAGCACCAAGGACCCACGCCCCGGAGGCTGTCCTCAGGGTCAGTCCCTCCCACGAGCCAGCCAAGCTCAGGAGATGAGCCCTGCTGTCCCTCCTGTCGCCTAGTGGGCAAGCGAGGACCACTCACATAGGCAGGCCCACTGCCACTGAGCCCCGTGATGGCGTCAATGAGGTCCTCCTCCACCTCCGTGCAGAAGCCCACGCTGCTCATCAGCTGCTCCAGGAGCTTCCCATCTTCCACCAGAGCGTGGGTGCCCGTAGCATACACCGTGGCCCCCTCTCGGACCACCACAGGGGTGTTGGTCATGCAGCGGATTACCTTGGGGGCTGGCTGGAACGCCGTCAGCTTCTAGAACAGGAGAGCAAGCCAACTAAGTACCCAGGGCACAGCTTCCCCCAGGTGTGACCCACTCACAGGCCACCCCCTCCTCTCACCCAATGGGCATCGGGGCATTAGCACCTTCTCCACAGAACTGATGGTGACACCGGCTGCGCAGGAGACCACGATGTGCCTCTCTTGCACGTCGGCCCCAATCTCATCCAGGATGAAGGGGATGATATGGGGCTTCACAGCCAGGAACAGAACATCACTGTGCCGCACAGTGTCCTTATTGCTTCGAGTCAGATTCACGCCCATCTTCTGCAGAAGAGGACCCAGTCAATAGTGCCAGGTAATATGGCTGAGCCCATTCCTCCCAGGGAACAGCTAAACCCTCCTCTGACCGCTGCAACCAAAACCCTTTATTCTGTCCCTTCAGGGCTCCATGATTACCCCCAAATGATAATTTTCCAGTCCAGCCACTGGGCAAGAAGGCACAGATGTTACGCAGGACAAGCTTCTCCATGGTGGCCAGAAAAGTGGCTGCTCCCTCAACCCCAGCAATCTTCCGACACTCCCTTTGTCAGGTGAGAGCCCCCATGGTGGAAAGAGTACAGGCAGAGGTCTCAGCACAGGGGGTCCGGGAGCGGAGCTACACAAAGCCCACTCCCAACCTAACAGCTAGAGTACCTAAGTTTATCAGAGTACCAAGCCTCTACAGGGCTCCCCTGTAGGACCCCAAAGTGAGTGTCAGGGCTCTACAAAGTTAGGGACATAAGCCAGTACTAGGCACAACCACTGATTCATTGACTGTCCTGCACCACAGCGGCCAGATTTTATATGACTCAGGATATTAAGCCTTATTGGAAGAAACTAACTCACCAGGTCCTTTTCCAATACCGTCCTTTTCAACAGTAAAAGGCTATAGAATAAGGAAACAGCCCCGAGTGTCTGAGGACTTCAGTGTCCCACAACTAAACAATGAAGAAAAAATAAATCTCTGGCTCACTCGGTGACTTCTGCCTGTGATTCCCAACACTTGGAAAGCTGAAGCAGATGATTCCAGACTTAGATGGACTATGTAGTGAGTTCCAAGCTAAGTAGACTAGCAAACAGAAATATTCATTCCTATATACCCTAGGATCTAGATCCGACCCTGACTTTGCCTGGGGGTTCCCACCACACAACGCTGCCCCAAAGAAGGTGGGAGGCTTGTAATGATGACCTCCCTAGGGGAAGGTCTGAGCCAGCTAGACGCAGGGTCACCACGAGTAACGCTTTTCCCACTCCTCTCCATCCATCCTACCCTGAGCGCAGACACCGTGGGCAGGTCCATTTCCGGGGAGCTGGCTATTATCTTGTGAGCCGACAGGACGCCTGCGAAAACAAGGTTTTTCAACAGGGGATCATGGCCCAATCATGAAGTTCATCAAAGGAAGGCCATAGCAGCTCTAGCAGCGCCGGCTTCCGACGCTATGGCATCCCTGCAGATGGACACAAACCTCCCATTCATTCCCATCAGCCCATGCGCTCATTCACTCACACACTCACCACTCCTCACTCACTCGTCCACTCTGGTGAGACGGAAGGCTAACCACGCTGACCACGCGCTCACCTGCGGCCGTGAAGCCCCGCGCCAGCGCACAGGTCAGCTGGCCCGCGCCGATGAAACCCACACTCATGGCGAATGGATCTCTGAAATCGCCGACCCGGAGAGACGCGAGAATCCCGGGCTCCGATTCTACGCGTATAAAAATCGGGATCCGAAGAGCTAGGAGTACCTTGCAAACTGGTATACACTGGGCGCACTGCTAGGCAGGCCCCGGCAAGATCAGAGCATCCGCTGCCAAATACACAGGCCTCGGTTAGGCCACGTGTCCCAGGCAACCAATCCGAGGCTGGCAACTCGGGACCGACCAATCAATCGGTGGAGCTGTCCGTCGTGCGCCCGCCTCCCGCTCTCTCTGAGGGTGGAACCTGTGGCTCCGCCCGAGCCCGCCTGAAGTCCCCGCTAGTGGGCCTGCCGGGAGCTGGAATTTACAGGTTTCTGACTCTGAGACAGGAATGGGGTATCCAAAGCGCCTACTAGAGATGAACCCCACGTGGAGACCAGGAGATGCCAGGACTCGAGCAGGACGCCGCCAGTGTCTGGGGAAGCCGGTTGGGCTTGCTCCTTCGGAAGTAGAATTAGGTAGAAAAGTCCAATTATTGGATGACGAATTGTCGATTTATTTAGTGGCTCACTTAAAGCACTGCTTGTTTGGTCTATTTGCCAAGCATGACTTCACTCGCTACCTGGAAGAGAATGACCTGGAGAGATAGCTAGAACAGTAGGTCATTGTCCTTAACAACCTGCTGACTGCCACTTTGGCTTCTGTAAAACCGTACTTGCTTGCCCACACACCACACTGTGGTTTAGAGGATAAAATGAGAATGCAAACTGGAACCAGCATGGAGGCCTTTCAGGAGCTATCCTGGCTTCGGTCCTCCAGTGACCTCTCTCTTCTACTGTAGTGCTTATTCCAGAGAGATTCCCATTGCACGTCCAGACCCACGGGAGGGCGCCCACGCAGCCGCAGGCGCTTTTTGTTTTGTTTTGTTAGCCCAGGTTGGTCCTAAACTCCAAACTCAGTGGACCAGTCTTCTAAGAAACGCCAGTCTTCCCAGAAGCAGAAGCAAAAGCTACCTGCCTTCTTGCAGTCTAACGTGAAGTTGAGGGGTACCTACCATCCCACCCAGCCATCTGAGACACACCCTCCAGGATGGCCCCAGCCTGTCCATGCCACGCTACCATGGAACTGCTTCCTATCTGACATCTGTCTCATGGGTGTTCTGCCTTTCCCTTCCTGGACTCCCAGCCACTAAGTTCACCTCCTCCTGGGTGCACCCCCCTTTCCTTGTTCTCCCAGCCAATAGTCAAGCCAGTTTAGCCTCTTCCCACCTCTCCTTTCTGTGTTCTCCCCATCCAGCAGTCGGAACACGGAAGCTTCATTTTTTATCAGGGCCTCAGGGCTTTCCTCCGGTCTTATCCTTCGCTAACAGGCCGGCCCCTTTCTGAGAACTGGGTGATCCAGGCAAAGGAACAGAATACTGAGCTGCCCCCAGCTAGGCAGACGGCAAGTCTCCAGCACCCAGTCCTCCCTCTCCTCATTTTATTACATGGGTATCCATGTTTATAACACAAAAATTAGCAATTAGGTTCAGTAGAAAAGCTGTCCTTCTTTCCCTTTACAGTACTGGAGATGGCACTCAGACCTTGCACAGAGCAGGCAACGGCTCATCTTTGACCTGCACCCCGACATGTCTTCAGTATCACCACCAAAGGAGAACCAATGACATTTTTGGAGAATAGCATTATATTTCTTTTTTCTACACAGTGAGGCACATTTTAAGATAGATTTTTCTAATCTTGATGTTTTTGTAAGAACACTTCAGCAAGAAGCCGGGACCAGTTGTGCAGATCTTGTGATCGCGGCCCTCGGGAGACCAAGGCAGGAAGATTGAGAGTTCAGGCCAGTCTGGGATATATGATGAAAGAAACCCTGTCTAAAAAAATGAATTAAGGGCTGGAGAGATGGCTCAGAGGTTAAGAGCACTGGCTGCTCTTTCAGAGGGGCTGAGTTCAATCCCCAGCAACCACATGGTGGTTCACAGCCATCTGTAATGAGATCTGGTGCCCTCTTCTGGCCTGCAGACATACAAGGAGGCTGAACACTGTATACACAATAAATAAATCTTTTAAAAAATGAATTAAAATTCCAGTTTACTGTTGGAGGGCTGGCGATATAGCTCAGTGGGCAGCGTGCACGAAGGACTGGCTCCTTCCCCACACTGCATAGCTAAGAAGGCAGTTGGTAGACAGTTTCTGCTCCTGAGAAGACTGCCGTTTCTTAGAAGACTGGTCCGAGGAGTTTGGAGTTTAGGACCAACCTGGGCAAACAAAACAAAAAGCCACAAACTAGAATCCAAGAAATCTCAGTTTTAGGATCTCGCCACAGTAAATGTTACATGGCCCAGGGAGATGGCTCAGCAGCCAGAGGCACTTGCCCTAGCAAGCCTGATAACGTAAATGCAGTCCTCAGAACCAAGATAGAACCCTGGATGGAGGGACATCCATAATCGTACTGGAGGACACGGAAACCGTGGGAAACTAGCCTCATCTACAAAGCACCGCCAATTCAGCTCAGGTCTCAGGCTTGATGACAAGCACCTTAACCCATTGAGCCGTCCCACTGGTGGGCTTTATTCATTTGTCTTTGTTGTTGTGTTTTTTTTTTTCAAGACAGGGTTTCTCTGTATCTTTGGAGCCTGTCTTGGAACTCATTTTGTACACCAGGCTGGCCTTGAACTCACAGAGATCATCAGCCTGTCTCTGCCTCCCCAAGTGCTGAGATTAACGGTGTGCACCACCACCACCCAGCAAAATATATAGCCCAGGCCAGCCTCAAATTTGTGATCCTCCTGCCTCTGCCTTCTTCAGCAAATCCTGCCAGCGTGTGCCACCACAACCAGCTCGTCTTCTTTTTATTTCATTATTACATCACTATGCCCAGCTGTTATTTTATTCCTCTGCATTCTCTGAGGATGAAACCCAGGGCTTTGTGTACGCTAGGCAAATAATCGACCACTAAGCTACAACCCCTAGTTCAGTGCAAGTGAAAGAATATAGAATTGTGTTCAATTTCTAGCCAGGTGCAATGCCCATGCAGACTTGTAATCTCAACTTCGAAGAGGTTGAGGCAAATGGAAAAAAAAAAAAAGTCCGAGGCAGAAAGATCAAATGTTCAAGGCCATAGCTATATAACATAGAACCCTGCCTCAAAAAAACCTATACAAACAAATACAAAATTGAAAAATAAAAAAGTCCCAGATCTAATGGGATCTGGCTTACTGCCTGTATTTGTTTCCTTCTCTCAAGAAATAGTTTTGAGCCACAACTACGCAGAAAAACCCTGTCTCAAAAAAAAGAAAAAGGAAAAGAAATAGAGTTTTGTGATTTTTTTCCCTTTAGAGATGTAAAAGAAGTATCTGTTCTTCTTCCAAAAGCAATATATAGATTCAATGCAATCCCCATCAAAATCCCATCAAAATTCTTCACAGATCTGGAGAAGACAATAATCAACTTTATATGGAAAAACAAAAAACCCAGGATAGCCAAAACAATCTTATACAATAAAGGAACGTCTGGAGGCATTACCATCCCTGACTTCAAACTCTATTACAGAGCTACAGTATTAAAAACAGTTTGGTATTGGCATAAAAACAGAGAAGTCAACCAATGGAACCTTATAGAAGACCCTGACTTTAATCCACAAACCTATGAGCACCTGATTTTCGATAAAGGAGCTAAAAGTATACAATGGAAAAAAGAGAGCATCTTCAACAAATTGTGCTGGCAAAACTGGATTTCAATCTGTACAAAAATGAAAATAGATCCATGTCTGTCACCATGCACAAAACTCAAGTCCAAGTGGATTAAAGACCTCAATATCAGTCTGAACACACTGAACCTGATAGGAGAGAAAGTGGGAACTACACTACGACAAGTGGGCACAGGAGACCGCTTCCTACGTATAACATCAGCAGCACAGACAGTAAGGGCCGCATTGAATAAATGGGACCTCCTGAGACTGAGAAGCTTCTGTAAAGCAAAGGACATTGTCACTAAGACAGAAAGGCAACCCACTGACTGGGAGAAGATCTTCACCAACCCCGCAACTGACAAAGGTCTGATCTCCAAAATATATAAAGAACTCAAGAAACTAGACTGTAAAAGGCTAATCAACCCAATTATAAAATGGGGCACTGAGCTGAACAGAGATCTCTCAACAGAAGAAGTTCAAATGGCCAAAAGACACCTAAGGTCATGTTCAACTTCCTTAGCGATCAGGGAAATGCAAATCAAGACAACTTTAAGATACCATCTTACACCTGTCAGAATGGCTAAAATCAAAAACACCAATGATAGCCTATGCTGGAGAGGTTGTGGAGAAAGGGGTACACTTATCCATTGCTGGTGGGAATGCAAACTTGTACAACCACTCTGGAAAGCAGTGTGGCGGTTTCTCAGAAAATTTGGGATCAACCTACCCATGGACCCAGCAATACCACTCTTGGGAATATACCCAAGAGAGGCCTTATCATGCAACAAAAATATATGCTCTACTATGTTCATAGCAGCATTGTTTGTAATAGCCAGAACCTGGAAACAACCTAGATGCCCCTCAATTGAAGAATGGATGAAGAAAGTATGGAATATATACATATTAGAGTACTACTCAGCAGTAAAAAACAAGGACTTCTTGAAGTTTGCAGGCAAATGGATGGAAATAGAAAACACTATCCTGAGTGAGGTAAGCCAGACCCAAAAAGAAGAACATGGGATGTACTCACTCATATTTGGTTTCTAGCCATAAATAAAGGACATTGAGCCTATAATTCGGGTTCTTAGAGAAGCTAAATAAGAAGGAGAACCCAAAGAAAAACATATAGGCATCCTCCTGAATATTAACCTTCATCAGGCGATGAAAGAAGACAGAGACAGAGACCCACATTGGAACACCGGACCAAATCAGGAGCAGAAGGAGAGCAAGCACGAGCAAGGAACTCAGGACCGAGAGGGGTGCACCCACACACTGAGACAATGGAGATGCTCTATCGGGAACTCACCAAGGCCAGCTGACCTGGGTCTGAAAAAGCCTGGGTTAAAACAGGTCTCACTGAACATAGCGGACAATGAGGACTACTGAGACATCAAGAACAATGGCAATGGGTTTTTGATCCTACTGCATGTATTGGCTTTGTGGGAGCCTAGGATGTTTGGATGCTCACCTTAGGAGACCTGGACGGAGGAGGGTTTTCCTTGGACTTCCCACGGGACGGAGAGCCCTGATTGCTCTTTGGGATGACGAGGGAGGGGGAAATGATTGGGGGAGCGGGAGGGAAAGGGGAGGCGGAGGTGGGGAAGAGACAGAAATATTTAATAAATAAGTAAATAAATTAAAAAAAAAAGAAGTATCTGTTCATACCAAATAAGGAAATGCAGACAGACCAAAGATTCTGGTAAGTTCCGCTTGTCATGGAAAGAGCCCAATCCTCTGCCCGCCAACTCACAAAACAATAGCAGAGTTCACTTGCAAACCCGGGTTCGGAGCGCCACCTAGTGTTAAAGTACTAGAGATGACTGTAGACTCCAACCCACCAAGGCACAAACAAAACCAGACCAGAAAAGTATATTTAATCCATACTCTGTCCTTGCTCTTACCAAGGATTCTGCTGTTCTCACTAACCAACTGTGGAAGGATGGCTACAAAATTATCTCCATTAATGTGTATGGGTGTGTATGTGTGTGTGTATGGGTGTTTATGTGCATGTGTATGGGTGTGTATGGGTGAGTATGGGTGTGTGTGTGTATGGGTGTGTATGTGCATGTGTATGGGTGTGTATGGGTGTGTATGTGTGTGTGCATGTATATCTGTGCATCACATGCACGCCCAGAACCCACAATGGCCAAAAGACAGTGTTGGGTCCTGTAGAAATGTAGTTATAGACAGATGTGAGTTACCATCTGACTGTTGGGAATCAAACCTGGGTCCTCAGGAAGATCCCCAAGGATAATTTTTTTCTAGTCTCAGACATAAACAATGGCATCTTAGTAACTCTGTCCAGACTCAAAGGACTAGTCTCTGTGAGTTAGTTACAAGGATTTGTTTGTTTGGTTGGTTGGTTAGTTACCTATAGTTTTGTTTTTTGTTTTTTTGAGGCAGGATTTCTCTTTATAACAGCCCTGGCTGTCCTGGAAACTATTTTGAAGACCAGGCTGGCCTCAACTCGATCCACCTGCCTCTGCCTCCTGAGTGCTGGGATTAGCTTCGCATCACCACCACACCTGCCTTTAGCCACAGGATTTAAGCGATGCTGTGAGGCCCTGACTTCGCAAACTCCATTTTAAACAAGGGCTTCCTCTTAAGCTGTATAATGATCAGGGGCTGAGCTCAGCTCCAGAAATGTGCAGCAATAGCGGAAATTTGAACGGATACCCCGAAAACAGCCAACTAAGGAGCTAGGGAGCAGGGCCATACAATTTAACGAGGTCCGGATGTTCCTAGGAGGCCTCCTGTCCTTGAAGACACCTTGTCAGTTATTAATGGCTCTTTGCTAGGTTTTTGCACCCAAAAAACTGACCAATGGTTTCAGAAACTACCTTACCCTATACCCTCCTTAGCCCAATCCCAAGCCAACAGGACATGAACGCCCCTGATTATGGCACTTCCCCTTTAAAAGCCCTCCCCTCCATGACTGTGCTTTACATCGGAATAGGATGATGGAGGAAGGACATTGGTTAATTATAATAAAGAAACTGCCTCAGCCCTCGTAGGACAGAAAATTAGGTAGGCGGAGTAGACAGAAGAGAATTCTGGGAGAAAGAAGCTTAGTCAAGGAGTCGCCATGGTTCTCCTGCTCCAGACAGACGCAGGTTAAGATCCTCCCTGGTAAGCCAGCTCGTGGGCTACACAGAATATTAGAAATGGGTTAGAACAATATGTAAGAGCTAGCCAATAAGAAACTGGACCTAGCCGGGCCAGGCAGTGTTTGAAAGAATACAGTTTCCATGTAATTATTTCTGGGTATAAGCTAGCCATGCGGGCGGCCGGGTGCCGGGGACGCAGCCCTGCCGCTCCTATTTCAACAGATGGCGCCCAACGTGGGGCTAAATCCACTTAAAAACCTGAGAAGCCTTAAAAATAAGGGAAACAGAGTTTAACACAGATTTTTGCTGTTTTGTTGGTGACATGCTGTAGAGAGATTCCTGATTCAGCAACAGCAGCAGAGAAAAAAAGCTGCGTCATTTTAAAGCGCGGCTTCCTGGTGCTATGCTGCCAGCGTGAACTCTGGCTTTAAAGCATTTCAAGGCTTTTATGGGACTGGATGTTTCTGTTCCCACTTGGGATCGGAGGAGATTGCTCTGAGACCTGCCGATGGCTCAGCGTTCCCTGCCTACACCTGGGCAGATGGCGGAATCAGGCTTAGGCAGGCGGAAGAGCATGGCGGATTCCTGCTGCCATACAGAGACGCGTTTTCAGACTGCGCAGTGCTCTGCGTGTCAGATTTGGCTGTAACTTGGATAAAAAGAGTTTCTGTGCTGCACACTCAGTCTCAAAATTAAATTGCTGATTGCGGCTCCAATGTAAACTGCTGTTTGCCTGTAACTGTGCTCAGCTCAAAAGCACCAAATGACTCTGAGGCAGGAGCGGCTGCTCCTTGCTGAACTGTGCTGATCTCAGGCAGGAACTACCGTAATTACCTTAAAACCGTGCAGTTAAGGTTTAGACTGGGCAGGACACAGGCAGTACCGTATTACCTATACATGGTGCAACTTAAGTTTTTAAGAAATGCTTAACATTTTAAGAAATGCTCCTGGAAAAAAAAAAAAAAATTACAGATTCACAGTAAAACAGATTCAGACACCGTTGGATGAATGTACGTAGGCTTGGGGAAAAAAAGAGAATATAAAGAATAAAGTTAATGTCTTAAAAAGAAAAAGGGTAAAGTCTTTAAAGAGACAGAGTACAGAAGTACAGATAGTTATAGATTAAGAGAAATAAAGAAAAATAAGCCACGTAAAAATGAAAAATTCACAGAGAGTCTGGATTATGTACATTGTGTTTTCTTTAAAATTTTTGACTGTGAAGGAGCTAAGTACAAAGAGACATTTTATTATATGGGCTGCTAAGCTGAACCTGCACATATGTTCTAAAGGTATCTTGACTTCAAAATTTGGATCTAAGGATATGATGCTTTGGAGAGGGTCTTCTTTTGTTTCCACAGAGGATGTGACCCTATGGATTGCATCTATCCCGGTATGGTATGATAGACCACGCCCTCCTGAAAGGTTGCTGTGAACACCCTCAAAAAATTACTTCACTCAACTGCCAACCGAGATGAACCTGACACACAGGTTACACCCTAAATGATCTGATTAACAGTGCCCCCATTCAGCAGGAAGCAGTTTGGAGAGAAAAAACTACGCCCATGTTCCCAAATATTGTTTATAAATGTTCTTTTACATTTAAAGGGGGATATGATATAGATATGAATAATTTGCATTGGTATGGATTTTAAGGTCAATTTTGTTATATGTATATGTATTTTTGATCTTGATTAAGGTATTGTGATTGTGTAGTTCATTTAAAATGTAATGTATAATTAGGAAATATAGGTTGTTAATGGATAATCATTGCTAATAGTTAAGCTTGTAGTCATGTTAATTAGATTTTCTAGATATATAGAGATATATTTCAATTAGATAGGCATTCTTCATATCTTTCAAAGACTGCAGAATATGGCATTTAAAATATTTTAATAACTTAGGACTTTTCATGACAAGGAGACACGTCTGCTCCTGGCAGCACCAGCTACTTCAAGAGGAAGATGGGCATCGAAGAGGATCCTTATGGAGTTTGATAGCCATTTGGGCAAGAAACTGCTCTTGCCTGGACTGTTGCATAAACTGGACACAGAGAACCCGCAGAGAGAGGACTGCTGAACTTGCCTAAAGGTGAGATGGTCTTTCGGGGTTCCTGATTCATGAAAGAGTCTGCGAGACATTCTGCAGGACACAGCAGAAAATGACTGAACTGTCTTTGAAATTTCCTGCTTCATGGAAATGTCTCTGGATACCATGGGCCTGTAGGCCGAAGATGGATGCCCCAACGGTACAGAGGAACTTTGGGTGACTGTCCAGGCAGCGAGATGTCTCTGTCATTTCTAGAGTTTTCTTATTTCTTGTTTACTTAGGTATTATTATATCCTTCTGGAGTCTTTGATGGAGTTGAAGAATGAATAGTTATAGTTTTCCTTAGTTATGATAAGAGATAAAATAGATATAAATATTGTAACTGTAATTCTTGCTTGATAACTGTTTTGTTATATGTAATTTTACTATGTTAAAGTTAAAGCCTTTCTTTTTTGTTTAAACAGAAAAAGGGGAAATGATGGAGGAAGGACATTGGTTAAGTATAATAAAGAAACTGCCTCAGCCCTCATAGGACAGAAAATTAGGTAGGTGGAGTAGACAGAAGAGAATTCTGGGAAAAAGAAGCTTAGTCAAGGAGTCGCCATGGTTCTCCTGCTCCAGACAGACGCAGGTTAAGATCCTCCCTGGTAAGCCAGCTCGTGGGCTACACAGAATATTAGAAATGGGTTAGAACAATATGTAAGAGCTAGCCAATAAGAGGCTACAGATAATGGGCCAGGCAGTGTTTGAAAGAATACAGTTTCTGTGTAATTATTTCTGGGCATAAGCCTGCCGTGCGGGCGGCCGGGTGCTGGGGACGCAGCCCTGCTGCTCCTAATCCAACAATAGGATTCCGTGGAGGTTCTTTTGTGGGGATAATTAACTTGGGCATGACCATACATGTATATATCATACTATTGCCGAGCCCAGGAAATGCTTGCTTACCACGCAACTATCACCTGCATCTCCATTGCAAAGGTCAAAGTTTTTTCTAAAGAGGAGGTTTATATAATTGTTCAATATAATATTTTGAATAAGAGTCACATGAGGAATTTAAACTTAGTGCAGTGTTCAAGCTTCCAAAACTGGGAGTCTTTGATTATCCCTGTACCCTCCAAGCATGGTGCTATGGTTTCCCATCACCCTCTAGTGAAGAGTATTAGAAATGACGCAGACACACAGAGTGAGACATTGCTTTAATTTTGTTCCTTCAGATAATCTATGTTCAACTGGTTTTTGCTAAATACAAACAAAGTATCCTGTTAACACACATACTTTCTCATGCTATTCTCTAAGATAGATGGGAACGCTAAACACACCCGGGTCACGCTAACACTGCAATAGCACACAATGCTGGGGGGCTGTCTGTTCCCTGGGGCAATGAAGCCTCAGAGCTGGAGACCACCACTCCTTTTTAAGCTAGCACAGTAGCCCATAGGCTTCCATGCTGCCTTGAGACCCTGCTTGTGGTCAGCTCCCCCCAGAAGCTAAGTGTTTGATTTCCTGACCAGTGTCCTAACCTATAGCTCTTCTTCCTCGTTCCTCTTAGTGCTCTTAGAACAAAGACCACAACAGTGTGAGTTTTGCCGGTGTTGTTTTGGTTTTTGGTGGTGGTGGTGGTTTTGTTTTGTATTCTGGTTTTTAGAGATAGGGTTTCACTATGTAGCCCTGGATGTCCTGGAACTAGCTCTGTAGACCAGGCTGGCCTCAAACTCAGAGATCCACCTGCCTCTGTCTCCTGAGTGCTGGGATTAAAGGTGTGCACCACCACTGTCTGGCCACAGTGTGTTTTTAAACATCTAGAAGGGGCAGAGCATAATGGTGCATGCCTTTAACTCAGCACTTGGGAGCAGAGAGAGGTGTGTTTGAGTTTGATGCCATCCTGAGCTACATATTGAGACCCTGTCCCAAAAGAATAAAGAAGTCTAGAATGTGCTAGTACTAAGGAGGCTCTTTTTTAGATAGCCTACTAACTGGGGCTCGCTGGGACTTTTCTACTTGCTTTGTTTGGTTTAAATGAATTTAAATATCACCACATGGTCGAGTAAATTAGCGGGTTCCCCTGCTCCCACCATAGGGTTTTGTTGCACAGCTAGCTGAGAATTGGCCAGAAAACAGATTCAGCTGAAACCTGTCCGCCACCATGTCCCCCGCTAACTGGGCCAGGGTATCCCAGTGGGATGACAGTATTCACTTATGTAAGTGCTTAGACTGGGTGATGGACAAGGCAGCCATGACAGGGAAGACTGTGGGGCAAAGGTGAAATGTGGGCACTGAGTTAGGACAAGTTAACTCACTAAGTGTCAAAGCGTGGCTGTGTAGGGACTACAGATCGATCCCCCTCGGTATGAGAGCCCCGTCTGAGGCACAGCTGCAAGTCTGCACCCTCATGTTGGGCAGGCTGACCACCTGAGGCCTGGTCCTGCCTCCCTCCTTCATGCTGACAATCATGGGCAGGGAGGTCATCTCTGACGCAACACACTGCCGCGGCCCCAGGAACGGCCACTTGATGGTCAGGGACTCTGGTGGCTGCAGGCAGCTGCCCACACACTCATAGACCAGGAACCCTGGGGGTTCCAAAACCCAGTTCTCAGCCCACTTCATCCCCTGCAGGTCAAGGTACATCTCTTGGCGGCAGCATCTGGTGCCTTCAGTCACTGGGGCCTCAGGGTTACAGTTGCCTTGAGCCCTGTGGGGAATGAGAGGCCAAAAGTCACCTGACTGACAGAGCCAAGGTTGGGAGCCTCCGAGGAGACTTACCATCCATTTTTTAAGGCATCCAAAGAGAACTCATGAAGGATAAAGAACAAGTAAAGAAACACGGCTAGAACATAAAGTCATCTACTGCTTACTAAGGGTTGGTCTGTGTAACAGCCCTGTCTATCCTGGAACTCACTTTGTAGACCAGGCTGGCCTCGAACTCAGAGATCCACCTGCCTCTACCTCTCCAGTGATGGGATTAAAGGCGTGCACCACCACTGACCAGCAATAAAAATATTTTTAACAACAACAAAAAAAAGCATATGTGGGGCAGGCAAGGTAGCTCAGCAGGTAAAGTGCCTGCCATGCAAGACTGAAGGCCCACGTTGGATGGGTTCCTGGGACCCATATAAACAAGAAAGAGTAGAACAAACCCCACAAAGCTGTCCTCTGATTTCTGAGTGCACACAGGTACACACTACATACACACACAGAGTAATAGCAAATACAAATGTGGCAAGCGTATGCTTAATAAGATGTTTTTGTTTTGTTTTTAGTATCTTTGGATCCATGGTTATTGAATCCAGTTTAAGGACCCTAGATGCACAGGGCAACACAGCCCTTGTCTGCTCCAAATATACCTAACTTGTCGCTTGAAAAAACAAAATCTAAGTTTAAAATAGCTCAAGCTAAAATTCTCAAAGACTTATTCATTAAGGGAAGAGTGGATACAGACTGTTACAATAATGTATGTAATTCAATATTTGACTAATAGCACTTCTAAACGCACCGCTAGGAACTCTTGTGGATAGGAATGGGTCACCTCCTGGGACAGCCTACACAGCCCACCCCTAAGCCAGCCCAAGAAACTTGGGAAGGGTGACTCAGTCTGCTGTACCCCAGGTTACCCAACCTCCAGCCTACCCGTAGTCCTTGAGATCCAGCGTGTGCAGCTCCAGCTGGGGCTCGCCCCGCCCCTCGCTGCCCGGCGCTCCTTGAGCAGCAAAACGGACTAACTTGTGTGCGCTCCACGTCCCCGGACCCAGATGCTCCCTCTGCACCGACACCTGCAGCAGCAGTGGCTGCCTCGGCCGACTCAGCTGCTGCCAGAAGTTCACTGCCTCCGTCACGTCGAAGGCCTTCCAGCCGCTCTCGTGGATGGACACGAGCCTGCGACACAGCTGTGCGTCAGGCGAGGGGACTGGAAGACTGTCTCCAGTCTACTAGTAGAGGACTCTCCAGTCCCGTCCTGTCCCCATCCCATCCTCTGCTGCTCCCCTCCCCCAGCAGGGCCGAGCCGAGCTCAATTCCCCCACAACACACACACACACACACACACACACACACCTACAGCCTATACCTGGAGTCGATGAGGGCAGTGCGGTTAGAGCCATCTTCACGAACTCTCAGCCACTCAATGGTGACGCGAGCCCGGGCACTGTGTGGGGACAGCCTCTTTTGCCTCCGGAGAGCAGTTGTGGGGACCGGCTCCTGGAACAGCCGCAGCACGGCCTGCACCAGCTCACTGTTAGGCCGCAGCCGCTGCTCCATGCCAAACACTAGCAAATGCGTGGAGGTCTCGGACACCAGGAACCTGCCTGCCACCTCTGTGGGCATGGACAGAGTCAGCCGGGCTTCTACAGGAACCGGGAGATCTCTGGGATGGCAGGACCACTATGCTGGGAGTTGGCTGGGACAGACTCCCCCATTCTATGCCACTGGTACAAATCTCCAAGTACAAAATTATTTATAATCTCCAGGGAAACTTGTTCACCAAACCTCCCTAATCTGGCTGTGTCTTGAGGTCTGGTCCCAGTCCTTAACGGGAGAGGCTACCATCTAGGCCCCTACATCTCCACAACTGGCCACCTCCATTCTCAGGATGCTGGTTTGTTTGTTTGTTTCAACCCATCACTCACTTCGATGTTCATAGTACAAAACCCAGTTGGCCACTGTCCCAGATAGTCTGAGATGGTGACCCCAGGAAGTCATACTACTGCTTCCAGAAAAATTAATACTTACTACACCCTACACATACCCTAAGGTTCTGCTTTTCCATGCTCTCTTTCCCTTCTCTGGGTCTGAGTCTTGCCCATTACTCCAACCTAATCCACCTCCTCCTGTCCCAGAGTGACAGTCCTCGGTGCACAGCCAGAGCCTGGGGCCTAGACCCAGCCACCCTCCAAGGCCATGTTTGCATTTCACCACCCCTCAGACTAAGCCCCCCACCTTTGTGTGCAGTGCACACAAAGAAAGGGTCCACTGACATCCCCAGAGTGGGCATGCTCAGTCTACCCTCTCAAGAGACCAGGAGCAGCAGGAAGAGCTCACCTCTGAAGTTCTGGCTGAACCTCTTGCCTCGGGAGCGGTCAGCATGACTTCGCTGTAGCAGGGTCACATACTGGGCCCTCACGTGGGCAGGGATGGCCATCCCCTCCACGTCCACCCTGTCCAGGATGGGAGCCTGGCTGAGCTTCAGCTGCCGCAGTAGCCTGACCAGGACCTGCTCCTCGGTCACAGCTGCCCCATGGCCAGCCAGGGGCAGCACCCCTAGTAACCAGCAGAGCCACAGGGACTGCATGGCGCTGCCCAGGAGGAACTGTGGATATTGGGTAAGTGGTCCCTAAAGTGCCCCGAAAAGCTCTTGGGGCCTAGATGGCCTGCTGAGAGTTAGTGCTGGCTTTCTTTATAGCTGGCCCTGGGGTGGGGGGCAGGGAGGAAGGACAAGAAAGGTCACACCCCTGGGACCTCCTGGGAGCTCAACACCAGACCAGCCCCTGAGCCCCGAGGAGGGGCTGTCTAGAAAGGGTACAAAGAGCTGTCTGGAAGACACACAGGCCAGGGTTTCTGGCTGTGGGGCCTCTGCCTCTCAACAATACCGTTCACGCCTGCTGGGGTTATCTGACCGTGTCACAGTCCTGCTTGGTGGGAAAAAGAATTCCTGGGAAAAGGAGAGTGACTTTCACTTTCTCCAGCTACTGATTTTTATTAAATGTATATTACTATGACACCTACCTGTGTAGCCCTGGCTGGGCTGAAATTTTGGGAAAAAAGCCTAGGTCAGGCTGGCCCCAAACTTTTTGACAGTCCTCCTGCCTTTACACACACGCGCACACACACACACACACACACCACTTACACACATACATGCACACACACCATACACATACACACTGGCAGGTGTGCATCACCATGCCCAATCTGTTTAAGTCTCTTGCAGACTGCTCCTGGAGGTCATCTAGCCTAGGCTGGTCCATGGAGAAGGTCAGAGGGAGCAGAGTCCCGCATTCCTGCTGGGCCTGGTCACTTTCACAGATACCTCAGAGTCAAAGAACTCTGCATCCTTCAGTCCCCCCATAGATTTCCCCGGGGTTCATCACAGTCCTCACACCACAAATGTCAGAGAAAGAACGGTCCTGTTAACTAGAGATTTGGTAGCATAGTCTCCATAAGCGTGAAGCCTGTCCCATCTTGCCCTCAGAGTACCACAGAACGTGTCCCTTCAGACAGCAGTCCCCTCTGGGAGGGGTCCACACACTAGGTTCATACCATGAATACTTGGACTTTCATCTTGTTCACGGTCACAGAATTAGGGACAGAAACCTTCAAAACAGAGGCCAGATCTGCCCAGAGGCATGTCCAGTCCTCAGTCACAGTTGCAGACACGTGACTGCCCCCACTTCTTCCTGCTCCCATTTTAAAACAGTATGGTGGGGGCCAGACCTTCTGGGGACTTCATTACATTCTTGGTGCTTTGTTTTTCTCATCTGAAGAAACAGGCGACAATGGCAGAATCTACTGCGTAGGGCTGGCACGAAGGATAGATGATGGGCACCGAGTCTGGAGCTTATAAAATGCTAGAGAAGGGTTTGCTTTCATCGTCATCCCCTTGGAGGGTGCGATCTCAGCACTGTGGCTTTTGTAAAGACATCAACAGGAGCAACATGGAGCCTGGGGGTGCAGCTCAATAGAGCACTTACCTAATGAACGGGAGGCCCTAGGCTCAGTATCCAGCACTGCTTTGGGAGGCGGAGACAGGAGGATCGGAAGTTCCAGGTATTCCTCAGCTACATGTCAAGTTTGAGGCCAGCCTGGGATGCACAAGACCCTGTCTCAAAAAAATGCATAATAGATACATGCATGCATGCATGCATAAATATGTATGTACAGCAGTAGCAGACATTGCTTGAGTGCTCACC
Source organism: Alexandromys fortis (assembly GCF_014885135.2). Taxonomy (NCBI): domain Eukaryota; kingdom Metazoa; phylum Chordata; class Mammalia; order Rodentia; family Cricetidae; genus Alexandromys; species Alexandromys fortis. The sequence continues at coordinate 8,332,357 of NW_026067925.1, read as the reverse complement.
TGTGCCAGCCATTTCAAGCTGGCAGCATGGATCCATGCAGCCCTCAGGAGGCAGATCTGACCGAGACTGGTCAGATCACTACAGAACAAAGTCACCTGTCGTGATGTTCAGTTAGCAGAGACCTTTGGACATGAATGTGGGTATATGTCTCCCAATGCTTCTTCTGACACAGAGATCTAATGTGTGCAAAAGGAAAGCCCTTCCTGTATCCTCGATTCTCATGGAAGGTGAACAGTGACCATGGAGCTAAGGGCCAAAGGACCTGGTAGGCAGGGATCACCTCTCTGCCTTCCCAGTGGGGGGACACTGGCCCCTGGGTATGCCCTGTCTCCTATTAAAACTATTTCTGTCTTTCTTAGACATCCCCGATAGAAAAGAAAACTCTCTTGGACTCAAGGGAAAAACTAATTCTGATAATAGCCCAAACAGCCACCACACACACAGACACACACACAGACACACACACACACACACACACCAATTCTGATAGGGCCAAGGGTATAGGTCTTAGGAAAGCATTTGCCTAGCACTCCCAAATCCTCAGGTTTGCGCTCCACTACTGTGAAAAAAAGGAAAGAAAAAAAGAAAGAGAGAAAAAAACAAAATCTGCTGATAATCATAATGGCTAATAAAGCTTATAGGACGTGTATACTTGCTTTGTTTAATTTCGAGACAGTCTCGCTATATAGCCCAACCTAGCCTTGAACTAAGTTCTCTTCCCTCAACCTTCCTGATGCCAAGATTATAGGCACGCACTCTCATGGCTGGCACTGTTCAGTCTTAATTCTCACAATAACCTGGGGATGGACCAGTCGTTATTACTGCCACCTTATAGATGAAGACACTGAGGCACAAAACTGTTATGTGACTTGCCCAAGGGTGGACAATGACTGCCAGGGGTAGGGTTATTTGAAGAAAATGGCATGGAGATTGGGACACATGATAGGCAGACTGAGATGAGAGAAATATAAAAATCCTGCAGCTGGCCCCAGAGAGGGAAGTCTCACAGTCACAGAACGATGACCTCAGCTGCTTCCCGGTCTCTTTCCTCTTCTCTCCCACCTCTGTTTCTGAGGAAACTAGGTAATCCCCCAGAAGGAATTCAAATCTCATTTGGGGGCTAGGGATAGTTCAGTGGTTAAGTGCTTGCCTAGCACGTGCAAGGTCCTGGGTTCCATTGCCAGCACCAGCAAAACAAAAGAACAAAAACTAATCCCATCTGGAGCTCACATCTCCTAAGGAGGGTCCCCTGGAATATAAGACCCCCACCCTGCATCCAGCCCAGAGGAGCCCTTGGTGGCTGACAAACACGGCCTTCTTCAAAAGGAACATTGGCTGCCTTCCTTTGCAAGTGATTAACAGGGAAGGGATGCTAACATTTGGGGCTTTAGTCGGGCCAAACGGCACAAAAGTGTCACATTCACAGGCGACCAGGACCTGTGGTCCTTAGTCCCTGAAAGCTCTTCTGGGCTGGTGTCCCATAAATATGCAAGAGTCCACCACCCTTGCCACTGGCTGACAGGAAACCCTGTGGCTTATCGTAGCCGGGACAGTGTCAAAGATGTAACACCACCCGAAGCCCTGCTGTGGTTCAGTGAGACCTTCTGTCCCAGAGCCAAAGAACAGCATCTGCTGTTGTCGACTTCCTGACTTGCAGATGCTCCCAAGGCCTCTCTACTGCCACCTCATGGACATCTTCGATCTGAGGCCACCGGGGTACCCGAAGTGATCAGGGTACCTCCCTCTACCCTTAAGCAAAAGAACAACCAAGCCACAGAAACGTCCATGCTCAGAGAAGATAGTAGAAGGCCGGAACCCCTTCTCTGCTGCGTTCCTGCTTCCCCAGAGGTCCTGTGGGTGCTTCTGCACCGAGACAGAGCCAAGCTAGGAACTGGGCCCTGAGTAGGTCAGGAACTGCCTAGTCATTATTCTGCTTCTTTAAGGACTTAGAACAGGGGTTTTCACCTTTAACCCCTTTTCGAGTCCTTCCTCGGTTTCACAGAGGGTCTTTTTCTCAGTGTCTACTGCATGTGTGTTTCCTTACCCCCAATAAACACCTTACTTCAACTTAAAAAGAAAAGGACCCTGAATACCTGGGAACCTCTTTAGGGACTTAAAATTCCTGGAAATTGGTGACGAAAAGGTCCTGGGCAGGGTGGCCACTAGGGGTATCTATATAACCCTTCCTGAAATGGAGGAGCCTGGGGATGTTTAAAACCAGGGAAAGACTGACATCCTCTTTCCCCTGCCAGTCTGTAATACCAGACATCTCAGGGCAGAAACAGACTATCTGGGCCACACAGACAGTGCAGAGAAAGCGGGGTCAGAGAAGCCACACAGCTGATGCGCCAATTCAAAGGCCAAAGTTCTTCCCGCACCCCATACTTATCCCCAGCTCTGGCTTCTTTGGCAGAAGCCATCCATCAAGTCGCAGGCCACTTGAGAACTCAGACAACTCAAGAGTCAGGTCCCAATGGGGGCAGGGCAGCGTGAGAAGCAGACAGAGAAACAGAGCGCCAATCTACCAGACTTCCAAGGCTTCCCGAGACCCAGGCCAGGGCTCCTGGATGTGGATTCCCAGCAGCCCAGAAGAGTTCTGTTGGGGAAATACAGTAATTGGGCAATTAGCCAATGGCCTAAAGAAGGATGCGGTTGTGGATTGGAAAGTTTTACAATGGGCAGATTGCTCAAGTGGGGGAGGGGAGCTACTTTTGTCATGTAAAGGCCAGGCCTCCCCCTTATATTGTGGATCTGAGTGGGACAGAGTGTCTGGGGTGGGGTCAGGTCAGGCCTGAAAAAGCAGAAAGCTTCTCAAACTGCTCCTCGGGTCCTGGAGAGCAGGGAACACTCCTTCTAGAGCTCTATAAACCAGACGTCTAAGGTGGGGACAGTCCAGACTATTTATGAACGGCAAATCTTTGGGATGGTTGTTGAAGATGCGTCTCCCCCTCCCCCACAGAGCTTTTATGCGGTGGATGTTCTGAGAGATTGTAGAAAGTACAGATTCCTCACGAGACCCCCTGCGAGCACCAATCTCTCCCAGCCTGGTTTGCGCCATTCTCTCTGGGGCCCACAGTCCAGGCCAAGCCACTAATTTTGCTCAGTGGGGCATCATGGAGGCTCCATGCAAGCTAACCCTGGACTGCAGGGATAGCCCTGTGCCTTCCCTTTCCTTAGATCCACATCCCACGGCTGTGCCACCTGTCACTTTCCACCAGGTAGGTGTGTTCCACGAGGAGTCACCTGAGACTTGCTAGCTCCCGTCCCCCAGCCTGGCCCTCTGCCTGGATTTCACCAGAGGCAGAGTTCAGGAATCAGAAGGTAAAGAGAAAGATTCTTCTGTTGGAGAACCGGGGCAGAGGGAACAGAAGTGTGTCAAAGCCGGCCAGTGAGGCAGATGTTTAAGTCAGATAGGAGAACTGGTACCACTCGGCTACACATAGCCCAGCCCTCCCAGGGATTATTTCTCGGCTTCCTATCTACCTGTGATATACAAAAATAAAATGACTGGGGGAGAGGAAAGGGAGGGTACCACACACAAAGCAACAGCATTGACCTGAGACCACTTCTAGGCTTTCTCTGAGCCACCCCAAGTCCTGTCTGGAAATGTTAGACTAGGAACAGGCAAACAAATGGTTCTTTTACTCTCGTACTGTTCTGAACAGCATCATATTATACACAGAAAAGTATCATAATATTTAATGATCCAAAGTTGGCAATATGTAAGTCAGTAGATCTACTGAGTTGGAATTATCTAGGGATTGAGGTACAGCTCACGGGTAGAGTGCTTGCCTACAGGTGCAAAGCTCTGGTTCAATCCCAGCACAAAAGGGAGGGAGGGAGAGAGGTAGGAGGCTCGTGACCTCTCATAACTTGAACTCCAGGGAATTCAACAGCCTCTTCTGACCTTCCTGGGTATCAGCACATAAGTGGTAGACACCACACAGATACACACACACACACACACACACACACACACACACACACATAAATAAAAAATAAAAAGAATAATACAAAGCACACAGGAAATTCTTTCTGGGATCTAACTGAGAGGCAGAGAGCTTGCCTGATTGCTCAAGGTCCTGGGTTCAGTTGCCATATGATAGATGGGAATTGATGGGGGGGAGAAGATAGCCACAGAATTACCTCCACCTTCCTCTAAAGTTCTGTCACCAACATCCTTGTCCCAAACCCCATCACCTACGTATATCTGTATCTCCCCATCTCCTATGTATCTGTATCTCCCCATTATCTATAGAACATTTCACATATAAGACTGGTGGTCCAGGTGCAATTTGGAACCATCCTCCTCTTCCTTTCATTTTTACATGGTATACAAAAGTCTCTATCATGCCCTGGCCAATCACCACTGTGATACCTCCCTCTCCCTGGCCAATCACCACTGTTATACCTCCCTCTCCCTGGCCAATCATCACTGTGACACCTTCCTTCCCCAGACAGAAGCTCCTTCTGCTCAGCAACTCAGCTTCGACCCTGGTAGTCAGACCAAAAGCTGACATTCTGGCCCTACTCATTATTTTTCCTCACCCTGAATACACCCATTTCCTTCTAATTTAGTGTGTGTGTGAAGTGTGTGTGTGTGTGTGTGCGGTGTGTGTGATATATGTGTATGTAGTATGGTGTGTGGTGTGTATGTAGTATATGGTGTGTGGTGTGTATGTAGTATGGTGTATGGTGTGTATGTAGTATGGTGTGTGGTGTATATGTAGTATATGGCGTGTGGTGTGTATGTAGTATATGGCGTGTGGTGTGTATGTAGTATATGGCATGTGGTGTGTATGTAGTATATGGCGTGTGGTGTGTATGTAGTATGGTGTGTGGTGTGTATGTAGTATATGGTGTGTGGTGTGTATGTAGTATGGTCTGTGGTGTATATGTATGCATTGTTCAGAGGAAACCTTGGAGTCTCTGCTACCAGGTGGATGCTGGGGGTCAAACTCAGGTCACCAGGCTTGGCAGCAGCACCTTGTTCCACTGAGTCATTTTGATAATCTCTTTTTTCCTTATCTTTCCCCTTAAAACATTTCTCAGGCCTGGCATGGTGAGTGTACGGCTTTAATCCCAGCACTTGGGAGGTAAAGGCAGGTGGATCTCTGTCAGTTTGAAGCCAGCCTGGTCTACAGAGTGAATTCCAGGACAGCCAGAGATACATAGAGAAACCCTGTCTCAAACAAAACAAAACAAATAACAATTCTCATTTGATGAGTAAGTCCTTTGGGGTGTCAGAGGTGGAATCCAGGACACATCACATACTAGACGAGGACGCTGTTACTGAGCCATGCTGAGGCACAACAGAAATTTCACTTCCTTTATGTCATCATCTCTCCCTGCCCTTCCCCACGACAGTCATGGTGTCCCCTCCTGGCCGCACAGACAGGCATGCCAGTCTCTCAACAGAGAGAACACAGTCCTGCATGGTCCTGCAGTCACGTGAAGGACAAACAGTGTCAAAGTAATCTCACGCAGCTTTTCTGAGTGGGGAGATGATGCAACGAGTAAAAGAAAGCCGGTGTGATAGCGCATGACTTTAACCCCAGCACTTGGAGGCAGAGGGATCTCTGAATTCAAGGCCAGCTTGGTCTACAGAGTGAGTTCCAGGACAGCCAGGGCTACACACAGAGAAACCCTGTCTCAAAAAAACAAACAAAAAGAGCCGGGCAGTGGTGGCGCACGCCTTTAATCCCAGCACTCGGGAGGCAGAGGCAGGCAGATCTCTGTGGGTTCAAGACCAGCCTGGTCTACAAGAGCTAGTTCCAGGACAGGCTCCAAAACCACAGAGAAACCCTGTCTCGAAAATAAAATAAAATAAAATAAAATAAAAAAATTTAAAAAAAAATA
>NW_026067925.1:8291587-8326366 GCF_014885135.2 Alexandromys fortis | reverse complement strand
TGGAGAGATGGCTCAGTGGTTAAGAGTTTTGCCTGCTCTTCCAAAGGTCCTGAGTTCAATTCCCGGCAACCACATGGTGGCTCACAACCATCTGTAATGAGGTCTGGTGCCCTCTTCTGGCCTGCAGACATACACACAGACAGAATATTATATACATAATAAATAAATATTTAAAAAATTACAAAGCAGTAAGAAATGGGAAAATGGATATGTGTAAGAGTAGCCCAGGTTAAAGCCAGTCTTCATCAGAAGTTAGTAAGTAGCAGTCGATCTCAGTGCTGAGGATGGAAGCAGAGGAAGTGCTCCACCCTCGAGCTGTATCCAGCCTGATACAGTGTTAAAGAGAAAACAACTGGCAGGCTGTGCCTTTAATCCCAGCCCTCAGGAGGCAGAGGCAGGCCAGTCTCTGTGAGTTCAAGCCCTGCCTGGACTATTGAATGAGTTCCAGGACAGCCAAGACTGTTTCAGAGAGAAACCCTGTCTTGAGAAAACAAAGCCAGCACACTGGTGTATTCAAGGACAGACAGTAAGAAGAGCCTCTCCTACTCAGACACCCAGATCCTGGCTGGAGCAGCACGTTTGGCATGCACTTCATACACTCTAACTGGGCAAGGCCAGGCGGGTGCGAGGGTTAGATGTGTGATATCCAGCACAGGGCTCTGATTTCACTTGAAAATAAATACTGGGCCAACTCTCTTCCTCCCTTGGGGATTTCTTCCCCCTGCCCTCACACCCTCACGTGAGCTCTTGGTCTTTCTCTCTCTCTTTTTTTTTTTTAATATTTATTTATTTATTTATTTATTATGTATACACTATTTTGTCTGTGTGCATGTCTGCATCCAGAAGAGGGCACCAGACCTCATTACAGATGGTTGTGAGCCACCATGTGGTTGCCGGGAATTGAACTCAGGACCTTTGGAAGAGCAGGCAATGCTCTTAACCACTGAGCCATCTCTCCATTGGTCTTTCTCTTTTTTTCTCTTTCTTTCTTTCCTCTTCCTCTTCCTCTTCCTCTTCCTCTTCTTCTTCTTCTTCTTCTTTTTCTTCATTTATTTGCTTTTCAAGACAGTGTTTCTCTGTGTAGCCCTGGATGTCCTAGAACTTGCTTTATAGACTAAGCTGACCTCAAACGTAAGAGATATGCCTACTCTACCTCTGCTTCTGCCTGTGCCTCTCAAGTGCTGAGACTAAAGGCATATGCCACCACCACCTGGCATTCAACCTGGTTCTAAATATCTATCTATCTATCTATCTATCTATCTATCTATCTATCTATCTATCTAGTGAGATGGGTCTCACCTTATAGATGTGGCTGACCTGAAATTCCCTACGTAGCGTTAAACTTACGAAGATCTACATCCCTCTGCCTCCCAAATGCTGAGATTAGAGGTTTAGAGGTGATAGCCACTGTACACAACCTGGTTTTAAATCTTTTTTTTTTTTTTTTTTGAGACAGGGTTTCTCTCTAGCTTTGGAGACTATCCTAGAACTAGCTTTTGTAGACCAGGCTGGCCTCAAACTCACAGAGATCTACCTGCCTCTGCCTCCTGAGTGCTGGTATTAAAGGTGCGTGCCACCACTGCCCGGCTGATTTTAAATCTTTAAATAACTGTCTGTAACTATGGTGTAGCATGCAAAATTTTGGTGTATATATACATCATAATAATAATAAAGTCTGGATCTTTAGCTTGTCCATCACCTCACACATGGACATTACTTTGCACTAAGAACTTTCAACATTCTCTTTCTAAAAATAGGTATGGTGGCTCACACCTGTAATCTCAGCTCATGGGAGCCTGAGACAGGAGGATTGTCGTGAGTTTGAGCTTAGCCTGGGCTAAGCAGGAAGACCTTGTCTTAGAAGAACAATCCTCTCCTCTGGCTGTTTTGTAAGACACAGCACTGCCGCTGAACTCAGAGCTCAGCGCACCCTCTGCCCCTGAGCTCTGCCTCCAACCCCAGCAACACACATGGCCAACTATAACCACACTCTAGGTGTGGTCCAACAGAACCTAGCCCTCCCATGCTGCCGGGACTGCACATTCCTTAGCCACACTTGTCCCACTGTCTGCTCCTTTACCTCCCCAGGCTCTGGAAGCCTCTGTTGCCTCTACTTCTAAGAGGTAAACTTTTCTGTTTCCACCTATGAGTCACTCAGTATTTGGAAGTGGAAATTCTCATTTCCCTCTTTCTCTTCCCCTGTTTTCCTTTCTAAACAGACATGGCTGACCTCTGGGCCCTGACCTCCAACCTTATCCTTCCAGCTGTTGGGATGATAGCCACTCCAGTCTGGCTAGAAAAGGGGACTCTCTCAAGCTTTTTAGCTATGGGTATGGAGTCTACCCGTATACAGGACAAAGGCCTGGGGGAGGCTAATGGAGGATGTGGCACTGATGATAAAAACATTGCCCTCCACTCTATAATTCCCAGGGCTGTGATAACATCGGGAAGAGGGATTTACATTCCTGGCAACTAGAGGTGAGGCGTGCTGGGCAAAAAGATACATAGTAATGAATGCCAGGTCTGCTGGGAATCTCTAGGATAAGCAGTCCTTTGGAGGCAGATTCTCGCTCCAGAAATGTCAGTTCATTATCAGTAGATCAGTGCAGCTTGGGGAGGAAACGAGTTTGGAGAAGCCTGAGTAGCTGACCCCCTTCCTGCGCGCTCATTAGGGAAGGTGACATCCCAGCCACCAAGCACTTTTGCTTCCTCTGAGCTACCCGGCCAGCATTTGGCCTCCTCCTGGAGCATGGAGAGACCCCAGTGGGAACCGTTTGGGGACGTGTGACAGAAAATCAAACAGCGTAGGAAAGCAATTGTCTCCCACTCCACCCTCTCCACTCTTCAAAGACAAATTCTGATGGCTTACCCCCAAAACCGTAATTAGATTTTTTAAACAATGGTTTCCTAACATTCTCTGCTGTGAAAAACCAGGGTTTACTATCTTCCCTTGCACCCCATCTTCTGATTCATTTACTTCTTGATTAATTGATTCTAGGGCTTAAACCCTAAGGACTTTACTCATGCTAAGCAAGGAATCTACCCCTGAGCCGCTGGTTAAACAATACTGTTTAAAGACAAGCCCAAACTTCCCTATTCTAAACACTCACTCATCTTCACCCCTCCCTGCAAGTCCTCCCAGGGTAATTAACCACCGCTATTATTTTTGTATTAGCCTTCAGATATTTTTCCATAAATTAACATTTTTTTCTTTTCAATTTTTTGAAGTGGGTAGAACACACCATGTCGCCCAGGGTGGCCACAAACTCCCAATAACCTTCTTGCCTAAGCTTTTTGGAATGCTGGTAACCAGTTACAAGCATAAACAAACGTGTGTGTATACATATATTCATACATATACATGCACATATATACATCTCTATGCAGATAGAGTGAGTACGCACCTTTTTTTTCATGGGACTTGGATATGTGTCATTTCCATGCTGTCCCGCCCCACCCCCACCCTCAGCCCCCTCCAGATCTATTGCATTCTTTGGTGGGGAGGGACAGGTTCTATGTAACCCCGACTGACCTCAAACTCACAATCCTCCTGCCTCCACCTCTTGAATGCCGGGGGGTTTGGGCTATCACGTTCTTTTCCTGGCTGAGCCATGTTCTGAAGCATGGAAACATTCCTCTGATGAACTTTTAGATCATTTTCCTCAATACAAACAGCACTACACTCCGGAGGGAGAGGCGGGCAGACCTCCGAGTTCAAGGCCAGCCTTGTCTACATAGTGAATTCCAGGACAGCCAGGGATAACCCAGAGAAATTTTGTCGTCTCAAAAACCAAAAAGCTGAAAAACATTTTCAAATACTTATTTCCTTAATTGCGTGTATGCCTGTGTGGGTTGGGGGAGGTATGTGCACATGAATGGGGGTCCAAAGAGGCCATGGGATCCCCTGCAGCTGTGGGTCTGACCCAGCTCTCCAGAGGAGCATGAGTGTGTGCTCCCACCCCCCGAGCCGTCACTCTAGCCCTGAAGGGTCTTCTTGTTGCTCTGCAGCTCCTCCGAGGTTCTGGACATGCGCGCGCGCGCACGGCGACTCTATTCCTCCACGCCACAGCTGGAATCTCTTCTTAATTACCTCTTTTCAGGTTTATAGCGCCTTGTGCTTTGTCAAGGGTGAGTTTATTAACCCTCCGGTACTAGTGAGCTCCAGGACAGGCTGGGCAGCTGTCCCACGTCCACACTCGCTGTCCTCTACTCTGCCCCAGATACAGAACCTTGAGACCCTCCAGCCTGAGGCTCCAGAGTGCCAGGGTTACAGGCGTGTTCTGCCCTGGGGAGCTTAAGAATTGTTCCTTTTTTCTTCCTTTTAACGACGTCGGGTCCGGTCAAACCCTTCCCTCACCCTGGTGTCTGATCTCTCATCTGGGACCACTTCACGCTCTCCATTTCACCGTCCTCGATTGCTCTGAAACCGTGTCTAAGGTGTCTAAGGTAGCCTAGGCTGACAATAGCACTGAGCCCTCTCCTGCTGGCTCTGTCACACGGGCCTGAAGAGCGCCAGGACTGTGCATCGCGGCAGGCTTGTGTCCATCACACAGGTCCACGCTCTGTGGACCTAGGCACTGACCTCAGGATGGATGGTCCTTTCACCCGCTCCTCAGGAAGCCCCCAAGCCCACAGAGTTCTGTCCAGGAACCTATGGAAACCTTTGTTTGGGGTGTGCACATTTGCAGCCGGGATGTCTTGGATGTAGAATCCCACACTACCCAAAGACTACAGAAATTTTAAAGGAAAAGAGCTGTTTAAATGGGTGAAGCCACCCCCCACAGGGTGGCTTAGATGCAGTCTGGACATCACTTGGGGGTGGGGGGTCACTTCTTCCTTAACATAAACACAGCATCCTAAGCCAGTCTCTCTTTCCCTCCTCATTTGAGGACCACAGAGTAGAGTCCCAAGGCTGGTCTCTGTGAGGAGGGTTTGGGTGAGTCCAGTTGTCCTAGAATGAGGAGCAATCAGCCAGATGAGCCCTAGTCCCCTCAGGCCACCATAAGCATCGGCGCAGGGTGCTGGGGAGGACACCGCACCGTGAGTGCGGTGACCAGAGGAGCGGTTTCCACAGTGGCATCTCTGGAACATAGTCACAGTTCTGAAGTTCCTGAGGTGGCCTCATGGACAGTGGAGGAAGAGACAGGAGACAGGGCCATGGGGGACACACAAAGAACAGGGTAAGAAGCTGGAGAGAGGTCCAGCAGTGGAGAGCACTTCTTGTTTGTGCAGACCATCAGAGTTCAATTCCCAGCACCCACATGGTGGCTCACAACCATCTGTAACTTCAGTTCAGGGGACCCAAGACCTTCTGGCTTGTGTGGGCACAGACAACACATGGAGGAAAAATAGTCATACATGTAAAATAAATATATCTTAAAAAAATTTAAGGGCAGAACCCAAACGCTGGCAATAACAAATGGGCTGAAACCACCGGCACTGAAAACCTTGGGTCTATGGTAACTGAGTGGGTCTGGGGAGGTCGGGGAGGCGACTCCCAAGACTGCATGCCTCCCAAGATGGGGCCCTGGGTTAGGACTCTCAGGAAACCTGGGAGGAGAAAGTGTGATTTGAAAGTCTGGAGGTTTGAAATAGGGAGCCACACCCCTCATCAAAGTCAGAATGGTACACAGCCAACACCCGAATCCATGATTCCTGGTGTCATCAGTAGGGAGCAGCTCACAGGACATCAGTTCTCAACCTTTGGGTTGTGACCCTTTGGGGCTGAATGACCCTCCCACAGGGGTTGCCTAAGACCATTGGAAAACACAGGTATTTACATTATGATTTATAAAAACAGCAAAATTATATTTATGAAGTAGCAATGGGAATAATGTTATGGTTGGGGTCACCACAACATGAAAAACTGTATTAAAGGACCCTAGTATTAGGAAGGTTGAGAACCGCAGTCATAGGAGAAAGATGCCATCATATCCCATGGAGAGGCCCACCAAAATCTCTTCAGAGAGTAAGAAAGATTACCAGTATGGTAAATTTACTTGAGACTCAGTGCCTAAACCAGGAAAGGCATATACCTGTGCTCTGCATTCAGGAGGCTCAGACAAGAGTTTCACCAAGTCAAGGTCAGGCAGGGCAGCTGCGCTGGAGTTCCAAGCTAGAGTCACAAGTAGAGAGCAAAGTAGGAGAGTTAGACCTGTCTGTCCAGTTACAGGATGCAGCCACAGTGCCCAGTACGGTCAGGAATGCCTACAACCCCACCACGCAAGAGGATCATGGGGTTTCGAGGCTAACCTGAGCTACATATTAAAACCTTTTCTTAAGAAAAACAACAGGTAGCTCCTTTCTTTCTTTTTTTTTTTTTTTTTTTTTTTTTTTTTTTTTTTTTTTTTTTTTTTTTTTTTTTTTTGGTAGCTCCTTTCTTAAACAGCTTCCATTCAAGAGAGGAGAGCAGGGACAGAAATAGCAATCTGGGGATTGTCTACATAGAAGCATTATGTAATATCGCTACAGCAAATAAGTGAGAAATGGATTCTATTTTTGCTTAAGGAAAAGATAAGCCGGGCGGTACTGCTGCACGTCTTTAATCCCAGCACTTGGGAGGCAGAGGCAGGCAGATCTTTGTGAGTTCAAAGCCAACCTGATCTACAAGAGCTAGTTCCAGGACAGGCTCCAAAGCTACAGAGAAACCCTGTCTCAAAAAACCAAAAAAGATGGGGAAAGGTTTGTCTCACTCTATAAACCAGGCTGTCCTCGAACTCACAGAGATCCGCCTGCCTCTGCCTCCTGAGTGCTGGGATTAAAGGCGTGTGCCACCACTGCTCGGCTTCATTCTGAACGTTTAATGTTATTAAAGTATTGCCTTGATTACTGAGCTTCTTGGCGCCTTTAACTTTTGTATCCAAGGGGCGTACCCCCACAGACTCCACGCTGGTCCCAGCCCTGAGTGGAAGACCTCCAGTGGTGAGAATGCCAGGAGAGAAAGAGCAGGAGGACAGGACAGTGCTTCAGAAGGGAGCCCGCAGGATGGCGAGGCTGCTGGAATGCCTACTGACTCCCTTTCTCTGTGGTGGTTGAGGACCAGATGGGGGCAGTAAGGCCAAGCAGGTGACCCTAGATAACCTTACAATGTCAACTCTTTCCTTCTCATTTTCCCAAGATGGTGGAATAGGGAGAAGCCTCCTCCCGGAGTTCAGCTTCTGCCCATCATAAGGAACCCCCCCCCACACACACACACTTCCCATCAGTCTTTATCAGCTTCCTTCCTGCCTCTTAGGTTGGGCAGTTCAAAGCTCCCCTTGAAGAAAAGCTTTTCTAGGAAGGAGGAAATCAAGTCTGGAACCCCAACTCTGACACCTTCTTCAGAATAATCAAAACGGAGAAGGGTGGGCTCCTCCGTCACAACAAATGCCTCTCTAGGCTTCTTGCCATCACTGTCCGTCCATTCCTACAGCCCACACCACAGAGAAGGGAAACTGAGACCAGAACACACAAACACCTTGTCCCAAGTCATTCAGCCTTAACGAGTAAGTCTACCTTACTTGGATTTGAACCCAGACCCCCTACCGTGGGCACCCTCCTGAAGCCTTAATTTCTCCTGGTCAACAACAATACAATTTAGGTCCAGGGTTGCTCTGGGCAGTTAGCTAAGCTCACAGTTTATTCATTCAGGCAACATCTCCCCAACAGCTGTGGCTCATTAAGACCTTGGAGCTGGGGAGATAAAGACTGTAGTGCTTCCCTTAAAGAGTTTAGTGTTTGGCAAACACGACTGTCAACAGAACACGGATACAGTGGCTGGCCACCGGAGGCTAAGGTGGAGCACTGTGGATTCACATCTGCTTCCTCGAAGGAGCTGTTTCCTTCGAGGCTGGAGCTTCGTTGACAAGACCAGACTTCCAGGCATAATCCTTCGACTTGGCCGTCCTCTTGTCTCTTGGCTGGAGGACTTGTGCCTCCATCTGGGCTGCAAAGCAAGTGTCCCCCTGGCCATTCCACAGGACAGTAAGTAGCCAGACTGCCCAATGAATGTGCCCAGGATCCCAGAGGTGTCAATGATTCTGTACTCAGAACACAAAGTGAGGTAGGACCTAAGTCCGTGATGGGCTAGAGGTGGCTGGTAGTTAAAACCGCTCACTTGCAGAGGATCCGCATTTGTCCCCGCCCCCAACAGTGGCACACACCGGCTGTTAACTCCAGTTCCGATTACAGTGGTTTTGACACCCTCTTCTGGCCTCTGATGGCACTGCACATATGTGGTATAAATACATTCAGGCAAAACACTCATAGCATAAATAAAGCATAAAAAGGAAAAAGAAATTATTGAGACCCAGGGCATGGATACTAGCTTCTTCCCACAATAGAAATCTCTCTTCTGCTCCTTACTTCTTTGGATCCCAGGAGTTGTTCACCATAGGGTCTTCATGTTGTAGACCAGGCTGGCCTTGAACTCACAGAGCTTAGCCTGCTTCTGCCTCCTTAGTGCTGGGATTAAAGGCACACGCCACCATCACCCAGCTCCATCATGGAGTCTTCAACCACACTACCCAGACTGTTTCCAGACCACTTTGTGTGTCAGGGGACCATGGGTCACTCATACAGCCTTCCCTCCACATCTGGAGAAGGGTTAATAGTCTTCGTAGATGTTGGTTTCAATCCAAACACATTTATTTGCAGCAATGGGGATGAATGAAGCCAGGGCTTTGTGTCTCACCATGCAGCTCTGGCTAGATCGCTATGTAGCCCTGGCTGGCATTGAACTCATGGAGATCTGCCCACCGGTACCTCCTGAGACTGGGATTCAAGTCAAAGTCACTTCCACACCAGGCTCCGAACCAGTTTTTAATTTTCACTTTTTTAAAAAAAGTTTCAGGGTAGCAAGATAGCCCAGTGGTAAAGGCTCTGGCTGCTGAGTCTGAGTTTGATCTCCAAGCCCCACATTTTGATGGAAAGAAGCGACTTCCAAAAACTGTCCTTTGCCCCCACACTTGGGCCGTGGTTCACACACGCGCACACACACACACACATTCACAATTTCCTTTTGAGCCTCATAGTGAAGAAGCAGTCATAAGAGAGGTCCTGCATAGAAAAGTTGCCAAGTTGCCCGAGGGTAGAGGATTCTAAGAGTTACGTGACATACCCGGAGGTTTCCTGGACAGACAACCAGCATGACTGTGTTGGGATCCCTTGTTCTGGAGGTAAAATCAAGAAGTAAAATTTGCACCGCGCTTGGGTTTGCTTCTCCAGGACCCTCCCGTGTAAAGGAACTGAGGTTCAAGAGGGCAAAGACCTTACAAAGGATCAAAAGCACCAGGGCCTCTGTAGCTTGCTGTTTGCCTCTTGAGTGGGAAGAACCTGAAGCAAAGCAACTATTTTCTAATTTTCCAGAATGAAACTGTGATGCAGGAGTCCCCTCTGTGTGCTGTAAATATCATTGGTTAATAAGGAACTGCTTTGGGCCTAAAGCAAAGCTATAGGGGAACAGAGCTGGTGGGGGTGGGGTGGGGGCACAGTAAACAGAATGCTGGGAGAAAGAGGGAGGAGTCAGGGAGAAGCCTTGTAGCCCTGCCGACAGACGCCGGAACTTTAGCTGGTAAGCCACAGTCACATGGCAATACACAGATTAATAGAAATTGTTTAAATTAATATGTGTTAGCCAGTAAAAAGCTAGAGCTAATGGGCCAACCAGTGATTTAAATAATATAGTTTCTGTGTAATTATTTCGGTTCTAAGCAGCCAGGAACCAACGAGTGGCAGGAACGACCAAACGACCTCCCACAACAAAGGGGGATTTCAGCCTCCTCAATTGCTCTTCCAGCTCCTCTCTCCCAACACCTTTGTGCAAGTTACTGTAAAGCACCAGAAACAAACGAGCAAAAGCCATACATCTCGTAAGTGTGTGTGTGGGTTGTGGTTGTGGTTTTATTTACATACAAATAAAACGTACTGTGCACCTGGCATTGAGACAGGGGATTCTGGTGGCCAGCTGAGCCACTCTTCCCTGGCAGGTCTTGGGGGAAACATTGTGAGTGACCTCAGCCCAAGAAGGCGCATTGCCCATCAGAGGCCCATCAAGCTCCTTGACCTTGTGGACCAGGAACTTCCAGAAGCCTGGGCAGCGTGTGCTTTCTTTCTTCTTTTTCTTTTCTTGCTTGCTTGGACGTGTATGCATACCTGAGTGCAGGTGCCCATGGAGGCCAGAGGTGTGAGAAACCTGATGTGGGTGCTGAGGCTAGACCTTGGGTCATCTGAAAGAGCTATTTGCATACTTGACTGCTGAACCATCCGCTCTCCCACTGCACTTGGTTTTCTTGCCCCATAACCAGAGCTAGGCAGCAGGCTCTGGCCCTGGAGCCTCCTCTCTACCCTGTTATTAAAATGTATGGGTTTCTGCTAGTTGCACTTAATTTTGATATGAGTCAGCCTTCTGTCCTCTTTTTGACAACTCAGGGCTTCACCAGATCTGAAGGCAGCTGTGATGGCCAGAGCAACTTCTGTAGCAGTCCCAGGGCTGTCCCCACCCCAGTGCTGGGTGACACAGTTGCTCACAGGGGCCAAGGCCACCCATCTGGAGAACAGGCCACACCGAGGCCTTGGAGGACCAATGGAGACTCACCCAAGATTTTTCTTGATAACACAAAAATAAAACATCTGTGGAACCCACTCAATACACCCTGAAACCTTTCCCTCCCCCAGCTAAAGACAGCAAATGGTCAGGCTCGTGTGTCTGTCAAAGAGGGGTGCGGTGTTGTGGAATGTTGACTGTGCCTATAGTTATTTATCCACGACCTGTAGAGAGAAAAAAGTGAAATCAGAGTTAGAGAGGCTGGGAATACAGCTCGTAGGGGAGGTAATCACTTAGCACACGGCTCCAAATTCAGTTCCCAGCACCTCGCAGTCAGAGCCAACCGCTCTGTTTCCCTAGCCACTTGCTGCCCATGGCAGGTAGTAGGGTTGAGGGAATCCAGTGCCCTGCCAATAGCTGTCACAAACCATTGTCCTCAGGCTCCACTGATCCTCACTTCTGGGTCCCCGCCCACCCTGCTTCGCTTGCAATTTAGTGCACAGTGCACTCTAGTGGCCACAAGAAGTCTTCTGACCCCACAGATTTTTTTTTTTTTTTTAAAGTGCTTTGTTTCTGTGTAGCCCTGGCTATCACTCTGTAGACCACGATGGCCTGGAACTCAGAGATCCGCCTTCCTGTCTCTGCTTCTGAGACTAACGGTATGAGCCACCACACCCAGCCTAGTTTGGTGTATTTGAGACAGGATCTTACTATATAGCCTTGTCTAGCCTGGATGGAATTCGCAGTATCTCTGCCTCAGCCCTCCCCCACCCCCTACGCTGGGATTACAGGTGCAGGTCACTATGCCTGGAAGCTGTAGGTGGCATCTTCCCATACTAGTGATCATCTTTCTTCCCGTAGGTTTGCCGTGCATGTTTTACCCTTCAGTTGGATTGTATTTGATAAAATGACTCTAGTCATTTTCCTTAACAACTTTCAAAGGCACATACTCCTAGGGGGAGGTTTCCAAGGGAGGGTTCAGGGAAAGTCCTCAACAACCCTGAAGAAGAACATATTCAGAATTGTTTGTTGTTTTATAGAACACACTATTTGAATATCACAGTACATTAATTCAGTCAACAAATATGGTACAGCACCTTTTCCATGCAGATACTGATAAAACAGAACTCTGAACTAACACAGCGGTCTCCATGCGGGGAGAGGCTCACATGATCTAGACATGTGCATACAGGGAACTTTGTTTTTGACACTTCAAATCAGAGAGAGGCAACAGTGACATCTCTGTGAACATCTGAGGGGACCTGTGGGAACCAGTCAGAGCTGAGCGGTGACGGTGGAGCACCTGGTTTATTCAAAGAACAGCCCAGAAGTTACTGTGGCCAAGGCAGAGAAAATGAGGTCAAATGGAAGAGGGGTTCAGGCTGCAAGAGGCTTGAGGCCACAGTGAGTGTGCGGGCTGCAGTCAGAGGAAGGCGAGAACAATGGTAGGGGTACTCTGAGGAATGACATTTATCTGGGTGCACATTACTAAGCGTTTTGCTGACAGGGTTCAGGGAGCATGGGTGCACAGAGCAAACCCCACCATAAAGCCTCTGCTGTCCTTGATCCACAGCTGGGAACAGTAGGAGCTGTCCTGAACTCCAAGGGCAAAGACACGGCATGCCTCTCAGGCTAGCTGCATTCCTGTGCCGAGCCAACAACGTGGCCAAGTGAGCCACTTGGCAAGCTTAGAGGTTTCTAGGAGGCCCCGTGCAATAGCCAGGATTACACTCCAGAGAAGCATCTGTCGACACCTCTAATTACGTCATAGTTTTTTCATTTTGAGCTTTATCCCTTGCTCCCCTGATTAGGGAAATGAAACTCGAGGCCTCAAACATTATATCCCTAGACACTACCACTGAGCTACAGTCCCAGCTCTTACTATTATTTGAAGCTTATTGGGTGTGAGACGGGGTTGCTTTTTATAGCCCAGCCTGACTGCAAATTTTCCATTTTCCTGCCTTAGGCTCCAAATGCTAGGATTACAGTATGCACCACCATGCCCAAACCCGGCATTATGTGTTAGACTTAAGTGGCCTGTAAATCATGTCAAATTTCTGCTATCCATTGAAGCTCTGCTCAAAAAGGGAAACTGACATCACAGTCAGTTGTTACTCAGGCCTTCTCTTGCAAGGCCACATCTCGCAGGCCAGTTCTTGCACTTGTTTCTGCCCCTTTCAACACAGCCTCTGTGATGTCTCTGGGAGAGATGCTTCCACCCTGCACGAAACACCTGGCTGCTCCAAGACACACACCACTTAACCTCCAGGGCCTCCCTGTGGGGAAAACACCCTAAGTCCCCCTTAAGTTGGTTTGGCTTCTGCATCTAAAAGGAACTTGGTATTAGTTCTTGAAACTGAAGGTGGCTACCCTGAATCCAAGATGAACCAGACCCACACAGGAGTCCATTAGCATCTCACATGTAGACTGACGAGGGGTATGACAGCTAGCTGCACAGTAGAAGGAACCCACAAGCAAACCAAGTCCTCCATACTGCGGGGACAATCAGGACATGACCTCTTTACACCACCAGTCAAAGGTCCACCACCTGTGAGGGGCTGACACAGGCTGCTCACACCACGTGCTAAGGTAGGGTACAACCAGCGCTCTGGCAAGCTGAAGGAAAAACCAGGCCATTAGGAAGGGGTCTAGTAACCTATGACCACAGAAATGCCTTCAGGGATGGCTGCCCAGCTGACCTGCCCAAGCTCAAAGGAACTTTTCATCTCATAAAGCAGATACTACAAATTCTAAAGATATGCACTGTTGTGGGCTATTTGATCACACTGATACCCCAAGACTGTTAACAAACTTAACCTGGAATCAGGGGGTGGAGCCAGTGACTAGCTGACTTAATTGGCCATAGAGAAGCCAGGGATCTGGACAGAGAAGACCCACAGGAAGGAGTAGGGAGGGACTTAGATTTCATGGTCTCTTCCATCTTGGAAGTGTGGAAAGGTTAGACGGTCACTCCTCTGCCACTTCTTTGATCTCTCAGTCTTCACTGGTAATAGAACAACTTAGATAAACCTGCACCCACAACTATTTTGGGGGAGTGTTATCTTGAAATAGGGTCTTACTATGTCGACAATGCTGTGGAATTAAATAAACAATTCTACCTTGGCCCATCAGTATCTGGTATTACAAAGTGCAAGCCACTGACTGTACCTGGCACTTTTAAATATCCTTTTTGTTTGTTTTTGAAACAGAGTTTTTCTGTGTAACAGCTATGGCTGTCCTGGAATTCGCCTTGAACTCACTGAGAGCCACCTGCCTCTGCCTCCCAAGTGCTGGGATTAAACTGGAATTAGCACTGCCTGGCTCAAATGTCCTTTTAAGGTTTGAATAGCCAGCTCCCCCCACTAGACAAATTACCTTCCTAAACAAAAGTAGTATGTCTTTGGGGTTTCCTGCTGTGAAGCACAACTGTGTCGGTATCCAGGCTGCTCCTCTGAAGCCACACTCTCGGAACTCTATACATACAGAGCAGGGAGCCTGAGGCTTCCAGAACCTTCTACCAGGCACTTCGCCTAAGAGACTCTTAGCAGCTTGGCTACATCATAGAAACTGGACAACCATGAGATGAAAATGCAGGGTGGGGGAGGAAAATAGATTTGGTGACTTAGGGGAGGCCCAGTCACATGGTGGGCGAGCATATCTGTATAATTCCAGAAGGAAAGGATAGAGGATGTTAGGAAGTGGGGGGGGGGGGGGGGGGGGGGGGGGGGGGGGGGGGGGGGGGGGGGGGGGGGGGAATGTGAAGAAACTACTACTTAAATTTTTTTTCCAAATTTAATTGCTGGCATAAACAAAGTTCACCAAACTCCAAGGTAAAAAATAAGTAGACAACATCTAGGCACATCTGGAAACAGCCCCCAAAAGAACACATTAGGACAGAACAACTGTGTGGCTCACCACTGGCTTGTCATCAGCGACAGGAAGCAGATGCTGATGCCTACACAAAGAATAGACACAAACGAGGCAAGACATGCGGTGTGCAGGAACCCACTGTAGACAGAAAGAGCAGGAAGGAAGGCAGTGGTGGGCATACCTTTAATCCAGGCAGGTGGAAATCTGTGAGTTCAAGTCCAGCTTGGTCTACAGAGTGAGTTTCAGAATGAAGAAAAAACAAAAAGCAGGAGAAACTAAAACATAGCAGAAAACGCACACTATGAAAACAAGAACAAAGGCTGGAGGGCCATACTTCAGATAAACACATGCTGAACAGGAAACTAGTACCAGAGACGAAGGACACTGCATGGTATATATAATAGAAGAGTGAAACCTAGAAATAGCTTCAAAATATAAAATAGCAACAGAAGAACCAAAGGAATAGGAAAGGGGTGGACGTGATCAAGATACACTGTCTACATGTGTGAAATTATCAAAGATGAAATAAAAAAAATCCAAAACCAACTAGAGCAAGTCATTTTAAGGCATATAAAGTCATTGAATATATAATCAATAGTTATTTTTTCTCAAAAAAGGCAATTTCAATCATAATTGAGATTTTAACATTCTTAGTTCCTCATGAAAACAAACCAGGAAAAACAAGTTGTGCAAATAATCCTACCAACCACTCATATAAGGGCTATCCCAGAACATACTCCCTTGCCAGCCGAGGGGGTATGTGCAGCCCTAGTTGTCCTGCAACTCACTCTATAGACCAGGCTAGCCTCAAACTTTGCCTCCCAAGTACTGAAATTAAAGGCATGAGCCACCACTGCCCAGCTTGTGTTTGTTCTTTTCAACAGGATGCAGCAATAAGACATTTAGAGAAAACACCAATATTTGCTAATTGGGCAATACACTTAAAGAAAAAGAAAAGAAAATCATAATCAGTGATCGAAAGCTTAAGGAGCTAAAGAAAAACAAGTAGAGAAGACCCAAGATACATAGAGGAAAAAAGTACAGATACCAAGAAGATTGACAGCTGGAGTGACCCCAGTGTTGCCTGGGGGCAATGAGGTCCCATCCCTGGTAGTATACACACATCAGTACTGGACAGAGAGACAAGTTTTTCTTAGAAGTTGTGAATAACTGTGTCTACAAATAAACTTCCTGGAAACACCATCAAAATGACACAATGTGAAGCAGAGGAAGCTATAAACCTCTGACAAGACCGGCACCATGGCACACACCTGAGACTGGCCCATCACCGCAAGTTTGAGCCCAACCTATAAAGTTCTTGGTCAGTTTGGACTACAAGAATCTCTCTCGGGGCTAGAGAGATGGCTCAGTGGTTAAGAGCATTGCCTGCTCTTCCAAAGGTCCTGAGTTCAATTCCCAGCAACCACATGGTGGCTGACAACCATCTGTAATGAGATCTGGCGCCCTCTTCTGGCGTGTGGGCATACATGCAGGCAGAATGTTGTATATATAATAAATCTTTAAAAAAAAAAAAAAAGAAGAATCTCTCTCAATTTTTAATTTTTGTTGTTTGTTTTTTGTTTCTCTGTGAACCTCTTGCTGTCCTGGAACTCGCTTTATAGACCAGGAGGGCCTTGAACTCACAGAGAGCTGCCTGGGATGTGCAACCAGTGCCCAGCTGTGAGTCTCAAAAACACCAAAAAAAAAAAGGGGGGGGGGGAATATCCTACAAAGTTTTCTTCCTCCAGTGAAAACCCAAGCCCAGGTACCAATGAAAAGAGACTAGTTAGAACCAAGTTATTAAAAAAATGACTTTTAGTATCAATAAGAACATTGGCCACAGTCCACATCATGTCAGAGGAAGTGTCAAACACACGACAGCTGTGAGGAAATTCATTTCTTCTTCCCTTTTGAAGGCTTGGCAAATAACGCAGGGTCAATGTGCTCCTTTGCCAGGCCCCTGACGGAGAAGAGTCTGGCTGCGCGCTCCTGCAGGGTGCCCCCGCACTTCAGTCCAAGGGCCATCAGCTCACACTTAAGCCTCTCCAAACCCAGTGACTCCAACTCTGCCGCAGAGCTGAATGCAAACAGATCCACAGCTTCTCGACCGAGAGCCTGCTGGGAAAAGGAAGAATTAAAGCCAGCCTGTAATTACCAACTGTGTTTTATTTCCAAAGAGGTGCTCTTTACTGTAGCATCGCCCTACTGTAGACTGTCATCCACACACCATTCCACACGCAGTTCCGATACACAGGGAATGCGAATCTCTTATCTAGACAGCAACAGGCACAGAATTTCCTCACAGATCCTCCCCTTACTGTCCCCCAAGATGGGGCCTCACACAAAAGTCAGAGCTAATTCTGAATTTCCTTATGTAGCTGAAGCTGCCTTTGAACTCCCCACCCTTCCATTGCGGCCTCTCAAGGGCTAGGATGACAAACATGAACTACCGTATCTGGCATCTATTTTTGACAGCGTCTTGCTATGTAGCCCTGGTCTCAAAAGTTCAGTAATATTCCTGCCTCTACCTCCCAAATGTCGGGATATTACAGATGTCTACTGCCAACTCCCAGCTTGGGACATGTCCCCCCCCCCCCCATATATACACGTGTTTTTTTTTTTTTTAAAGGAAAACAAAACCCCAACATACTGTGTCTCCTGAGCGGCTTCCCTCCACGTTAGCAACAGGGACGCTTTTGCTATCTTCTCCGGATAGCGCCACGGCAGTTCTGTCTCTAGCAGTCACTCCTGTCTCTTGGTCCTTTTGTGTGGGTTTGGGACTCTCTGTCTCCTTCTTTGCTGGGCCATCTTCTGTTTCTGTGACCATCTTCCTTTCATTGTGCTCCCCGGAAGATGTCTCTCCCCACTCAGTTTGTGTGTTCTGCACAATGTCCTGCCCAGGGTCAGTCATGGTTTTCTGCAGCTCTTCCGGAGCGTCAGAGTGTGTACTCAGTCCTGAGCGCTGAGGACTGCAAGGGCATCTGGCTGCCACCTCAACACTGTCAGTACCATGTTCTGGAGCACAGCAGTTCAACCCAGAAGTACCAGAGACTTCGTCGCTGTCATCATCTGAGCTTCCAGCACTGGACCCCTCGGAAGCCTCCAGTTCTTCCATGCCCAACCTGCGGAAGCAGCGGAAAGATGTGACCCATTTCCAACCTGTACCTCTGTCTGGGTGGGGACTATCTGCAGACACGGGGAAAGCATGGGCTGCCCTGAGATGGTAAGTAGGTGCACTTTAAAAAAGTGTATTCCAGGCAGGCGGATCTCTGTGAGTTAGAGACCAGCCTGGTCTACAGAGCGAGTTCCAGGACAGGCTCCAAAGCCACAAAAAAAGTGTATTCCAGAGGTGTAACCAGAAGGGACAGCATCCGAGCATGTAAAACCCCGCCCGCGGGCTCTCCCTCATACGCACGCTCTTCCCTGCACGTTCTCTTAGTTCCTTCTTTTTTTAAATTGTGATTCTTTTAAAATTATACTTGAAACTTTCCCTTTCTATATTAATTCCAGCTGTTGACAATCAGACACAGTAAGAAGCAATGAAGAAAATCCTTAGGTCTGAGGGTGAAGCTAAGTGGTAGAGTGCTTGCTTAGCATGTGTGAGACCTAGTTCTATTTCCAGCTATCTCTAAGAGAGAGGGAGAACACCCTATGCTTCAGTCATAATTGCTGTGCTGGATAGCTTTTATGTCAACCTGACACGGTTAAAGTCACCTGAAAGGAGGGGACCTTAATTAAGAAAACGCCTTCTCTGTAAGACTGGGCTGGAAGACTGTAGGGCATTTTCCTTTCTTGCTTTCTTTTTGTTTTTTGTTTTTCCCCAAGATAGGGTTTCTCTGTGTAGCCCTTGGTGGTCCTGAAACTAGCTCTTGTAGACCAGGATGGCCTCAAACTCACGGAGATTCACCTGCCTCTGCCTCCTGAGTGCTGGGGTTAAAGGTGTGTGCCACCACCGCCCAGCTATAGGGCATTTTCTTAATTAATGATTGATGGGTAATGCCATCCCTGGGCTGGTGGTCCTGAATTCTATAAGAAAGCAGGCTGAGCAAGCCAAGAAGAGCAAGGCAGTGAGCAGCACCCATCCATGGCCTCCGCATCAGCTCCTGCCTCGAGGTTCCTGCCCAGCTTGTGTTCCTATCCTGACTTCCATCAATAATGAACAATGATCTGAGAATATAAGTCAAAAAAATCCTTTCCTCCCCAAGTTGTTTTGGTCATGGTGTTTCATTGAAGTAATGATAACCCTAATTAGGACAACTCCCCTAACTACAAAGTCTCCACGATTTCTAACAGATGGAGAATGGATAAAGAAATTAGAATATCCAGGCAACTTTACAATAAGAAGCAGGATGCGTTGGGCATGGTAGTTCATGCTTATAATCCCAGCACTCAGAAGGTGAAGCAGGATGGACCAGGATTCTTTATTCTTGTCTGCACAGCAAGACCCGACTCAAGAGTCCAAAACAACAACTAAACACGGATGAATCTAAACAAAAGGCGGCAGGCATTAGAGGTGATCTGACAGTCTGGGAAAGGCCAAGACAACAGGAACAAACATCAAGTTAGTGGAAACAGGTCGCCAGACTACCTGGCTCCAAGGCCACACTAAGGACAACTGCCCTGATGAAAATTTTCTTCTTGACTGTACTGCAGGCAGAACATCCATACACATAAAATAATAAAAACTTGGGGAAAAAAATGAAGAAAAGGAGTATTTTTTATGTGATGTTTCACTATGAAAGGAGTCCTTTCGGGGACTGGGAAAATAGGGCTCTGTTTGTCAAGTGCCTTACATCCAAATCAAGGGCCTGAGTTGTGAACTCCACCACCTACATAAAAAGCCAGAGAAGGGGGGCATCTGAAATCCCAGCATGGGGGTGGGAGTAGGAAATACAAGAGGAGGATCCCTGGTACTCACTGGTTAGCAAATCTAACCGAACGGATGAGTTCCAAGTTCAGTGAGGGACCATGTCAAAAAAGAGATGGAAAGCCGAGGAGGAAGACATCTATGCCCGCCTCTCGCCTCCACACACACACTGCACATGTGCGCACACACAAACATGTACACAAACTCATCGCTCAGTTTCTGCTGAATGGCATCCACAGCAGAAAACACTGCTAATGTGTACAGAGTGCCAAGCAACAAAATCCGAAGACTGAAGCGCTCTAGAAATGAGCTCCCATCAAGTGCTACTTAAAAATGTGTTTGCTCGGGGGCTGGAGAGATGGCTCAGAGATTAAGAGCATTGCCTGCTCTTCCAAAGGTCCTGAGTTCAATTCCCAGCAACCACATGGAGGCTCACAACCATCTGTAATGGGATCTGGTTGGGACCTGGTGCCCTCTTCTGGCCCGCAGTCATACACACAGATAGAATGTTGTATACATAATAAATAAATAAATTTTTTTTTTTTAAAAAAAATGTGTTTGCTCGAGCCCTCAGTGTGAAGGCCCATGCTTGTGATCTGAGATCCATGCAGGATGCTGATGCAAGAGAATCCCAAGGTTGAAGGGTGGCCTGGCAGACAGAGGAATGAATGACCTATCTCTCCCTCTCTCTCTCTCTCTCTCTCTCTCTCTCTCTCTCTCTCTCTCTCTCACACACACACACACACACACAAAGAGAGAGAGAGAGAGACAGAGAGAGAGAAGAGTGGAGGGGAGGGAAAGAGAAAAGGCACTTGTGTGAGCAGACAAGGACTCACCAGAAGCACTTCTTTTTCTTTGCACCAGCTCCCTGGTCTGCCTTTGACTTGTTAGGCCGTTTCCGAGTCTCGCTGATGTCTGCTGACACCATCTTGCTGGAGGCAGCCTGCATACCTGAGAGGAAAATTAAACCAGGTTCTGTAAGGACATACTCTGGGTCTCTGGGTTGTACAGAGTGCTACAATCTTTTAAAGAAGCTTTTTTTTTAAAAACAGGGTTTCTCTGTGTAGCCCAGGCTGTCCTGGAACTCACTCTGTAGACCAGGCTGGCCTCAGACTCCTGAGTGCTTCAAGGAAAAAAAAAAAAACCTTTTAATTAGCATACAAAGTAAGAAGTTTCCTTACTTTTTTTCATACATACTTAGTTATGGCTGTTCCCCACCTGATAAATATTAATTTCTTCATACCAAATTTTTTATGGTTATGAGATTAATCTCAAACTTAAAAACAATCTCAGATAAACACTATGGAATCATCTCTGTCTGTGACTGAGCTAGTCTCAGCACACTGTGGTTGAAGATGACCTTGCTCTCCCGACTCTCCTGTCTTCATTGAGCAAGTGTAAAGGTCAGGCACTCCATCACACCCAGCCAGGACAGTACGTACGGACGTTCGTTCATTCATTCGTTTTTCAAGACAGAGTTTCTCTGTGTAGCCCTGGCTATCCCAGAATTCGCTCTGTAGACCAGGCTGCCCTTAAACTAGGAGGTGCACCTGCTGGGCCTCCTGAATGCCTGGATTAAAGGCATGTGCCACCGCTGTCCCACTCTTTTTCATTTTTAAGGGACAGGGTTTTTCTTTATGGCCTGGCTAGACTGGAACTTACTGTGTAGACTATAAACTCACATAGAACCATCCACCTGCCTCTGCCTCCTGAGTACTGGAATTAGAGCCATGAACCGCCACACACATCCAGTTTAGAACAGGTTCCCCAGGCCCGGTTTTTCAAGACAGACTTTCTCTGTGTAATAGTACTGGCTGTACTGGAACTCACTCTGTAGACAAGGCTGGCCTTGAACTCACAAGTTCTGGGATTAAAGGCCTGTTCTACTACTGCTTGGCTTTAGAACAGAACTTTTTAAGACACCAATATGCAACTTGAGGCTGAAGGCTCATATCTGACGGTTATTTGCATACATTTGTCTTTCCTGTCCTAGCACAGCCTTTGTGATGAAAAGGATCCTTTAAATCAACGACATTCATGACAGGCCCAGAGCACTGGACTGGATGCTTAAAAGAACATGCTAAAGTTGCTGGGTGGTGGTGGTGGTGGTGGTGGTGGTGGTGGTGCACGCCTTTAATCCTAGCACTCAGGAGGCAGAGGCAGGTGGATCTCTGTGAGTTTGAGCCAGCCTGATCTAGAGAGCAAGCTCCAGGGCAGCCAAGGCTGTTACACAGAGAAACCCTATCTAGAAGAAAAAACAAAACAAAACAAAAAAACATGCTGAGGTGTATACTAACTACCAAAGGCTTCCCCTAGCCCCGCACTGCACAGAAAAGAAAGAATGGTCTGGAGAGATGACTCAGCCATTGAAGGCCAGGCTCACAACAAAGAAGAGAAAGGATATTCTTCCCTGGGGCCCAAAAGCCTAAGACATTTGGGGTTGTCATGCCAAGTGTTGCACTGGGTGCGGTGCAGGGTTAGCATGTGGAGAGGTTGGTGGGCTTTCGTCATTCTCTTGCAAAATGCTCTGGCGCCACTCCTCACAGTGGAGTGGTCCGAAGCTCATGCTCCAGGGGCTGTAGAGGCAGAATTCTCGCTCTCACCTTTGAGGACAGAGTCCTCCAGACGCTCAGCCATCTCATGGCACTGCCTTTGGTAGTCGGGGCTGCTGAAGCAGTGCTTAGGCTCTGCAAGCTTCCGCTGCAGTCTCTCCAGGCGCTTCTGCTCCTTCTCAGCCTCCCGCTCAGCTTGCTGCTTGACCCACTCGGCCATCCTGGGGAAGGGTGGAGATAGAACTGAATGGCTGTATCACACACGGCATTTAGATCACTGGGGAGACCATATATGACAGAACAGTTGAAAAACTTATTGCTTAATGACACTGTAGTCATAGTAACATTTACTCACCCGTTTAGGGTGTTGTTATTAAAAGAAAACAACCCTTCCAGCTCTGAGTAAGACAAAAGTACAGAACAGTCATGCACATGGCATAATGCTTGCTAATAACTGCCATCGATTTATACAGCTACTGCACTATTTATTGGGGGGGGGGGTGATCACAGGGGTCAAGCCCAGGACCTTAAGCAAGTGCTCTACCACCAAACTGCACTGCTAGTCGGCTGCTGTTTCATTCCTGCTCCTAATTATTAAGTCAAGTTTACTTATAAACCTGGTGCCGCATCCCTTTAACACCAGCACTGGGAGGCAGATTTCTCTGAGTTTAGCCATTCTGGTCTACATAGTGAGTTAAAGGACAGCCAAAGCTACAGGGAGAGACCCTGTCTCAAAAGCACAACAGACAAATACACATAAATCAAGTTTACTGTGAAACTATATGCCATTATCTCATAAGCAACACCTCACACATCAGTCCATCAATCTCTTCACTGTATCAGATGATCAATTATAATGTCTGAGTTTACTAATGCTCTCTCTGTGATGCTTGCATGAGGGATTCTGTTAATGAGATATTTCTCAGAACTCACCAAGCATTTTGACTACAAAAAATGCTTCCTATAAAAAGAATGGACTCCTATTCATATTGTGACACTTCTCCAGAAAGGTGTATCATGCTTAATGTCACTATACTATAAGAGACTTAACTACAAAGTGGTATCTTACGCTTTCTCATGATTGACATCTCGTAATCTTCTCCCACTGAGATCCCGGCAGGCTTCGCGATTGGTTGTCTTCTCTATCTGTGCACCAAGTGCTCGAAGCATAGACCCAAAACCTGAAACCAATATATTCATGGATTAAGTGGTTAAGGATAGATAGAAGTCAGATTAATGAGAATAGACTATATAACAAGACTAAAAATAAACTCCACATTCTTTTTCTTTTAGAAAAGGAGATGGACAAAGTTTCTGCCCAGGAAGCAAAGGTATTGATTAATCTGATTAACTCTGTGTTTTTTGCCTTCCACTTTGTATGTCTGAAATGCTGTACTGTACAGGTAGGATCAATAAAAAGCTTCAGCCAATGCCAGAGACTCTGAGCTTCCTAGGTGAAGAATTATGTGATAGGACTTGGGAGGCAGCAGCCAGTGAAGTGTGTGCTGTACAAGCATAAGGAAGTGAGTTCTGGATTCTCAGTGTCCATGTTATAGCTGGGCACAAGAACAGGTGCCCAAACCCCAACAGCACGACTAGAGGATCCCTAGAGCTCACGGGCAAACTGATAAGCTCCAGGGTCAGTGAGCAATCCTGTCTTCACAAATAAAGTGAAGAGTATCTAAGGAAGACAGACCATCTCAACCCACAGCCTCCACATATATGACTCACACATATGCACAAGAACTCATACACAGAATTAGAAGAATTTGATTTATAAGGTGGCTCATGTAGGAAATCCTGTGCCTTCCCCTTGGAGAGTACAAATTTGCTGAAAGAAGCACACCAGATTAGCCACCAGTACATCTACATCAGCTATGGTGGGTTGTTTTGGGAGGCTGTTTGTTTTTTTTGAGACAGGGTCTCTCTACATAGCCCTGGCCATCCTGGAACTCGCTCTATAGTCCAGGCTGGACTTGAACTCAGAGACCCACCAGTCTCTCCCTCCTGAGTGCTAGGATAAAAGGTGTGCTACCACTGCCTGGCTACATCAACTGTGTTTAAAAACCAACTAGAGAGGAAGCAGAGGCAGGCAGATCTCTGTGAGTTTGAGGCCACCCTGGTTTACATGAGCTAGTTCCAGGATAGCTCAAAAACTCAAGGGAAGCCCTGTCTCGAAAAACAAAAACAAACAAACAAACAAAAAAATCCAAAATGGAGTAAAAATGGTTTCACAAGGAAAAACAAAGTTGGTATATGAAGCCCAACAAGTCTGTTAATCTCAAACACACCACTAAGAGATACAGACTTGTCACAAGAAGCTACCATCAAGTCCTACCTCCTTTCCCCCCACAAAGTCTGGGCTCCAAACTGTACACAGCTCCATGCTGCACCGTGTCACTGGGGGCAACGAGGACTCCGTTGCATTTCACAAAGAAGCAGTCCACAGGGATTTCCTAGAAATGAGAGTAAGTATTTAGTGCCTGTAACACGAGATGAGACCTCATTTATTCTTGTTGACAGATTACCAGGTCCGATTGCATTACTACTTCTTAAGCTGAAAACAAGGGCTAAACCGCCCTCTACATTTGTGTCATTTCCTACTGTGACCTAACAGCTCCCTTCCTTGTCTCAGTGTCAGGCTACACAGGGCTCAGAAGTCTCCCTCATTCTCCTGACCTTTATAAACTGGTAAAAAAGAAAAATAAATAAAAAAGTAAACTCAGTATCAAAACTGATCCAAAGTTTAAATCTGCCAGTCATCCTGACATGTGTAGGTAGGGAGAAGGCAGAGGCAAGGGTACATTTGGTGTGTGCATTACCATGTAGCCTAGATTCTGGACTCAAACCTGCAATCCTCCCTGCCTTAGTCTTCACCTGCTGAGGTATCAGGGTGTGCACCCCCATCCCAGTGGGTTTAGATTTTAATCTAAATAAAACTACTAGCCCAGCAAGGTGACCACACCTTTAATCCCAACACTCGAGAGGCAGACAGACAGATCACTGTGAGTTCCAGGACAGCCTGGTCTACACAGTGAGGCCTAGTCTACAGTGAGTTCCAGGACAGCCTACATTACATAAAAGAGAGACGTCTCAAAAACCAAACCAAACCAAACTCCCCTCAACACACACACAGAATTGCCAATATGCCAATGTCACTTAAAGCTATGTAACTGCCTACAATCACATGAGAGGAAAAGTTATCAGGAAAAAGATCAGATTCCAAAGTTAGAGGTTAGGGAGAGCAGGTAGTAGCAAGAACTAGAAAGGAAGCCTTAGGGCGGAGGACGGTTGATGCTGATGTATGGATGCATGGGACGATCATGGTCAACTATGTCACACAACAAACACAGGATGTGATGAAAACTCAGAACTGATCGCCCTTCTGTTGTGATGAAGACCAAAAGCAACTAAGGGAGGAAAGGACTGATTTCAGCTTACACCACAGGTCACAGCCCATCTCTGAGGGAAGTATGGCAGGAGCTGAAGCAGAAACCATGGAAAAACTGGTTTTCTCCCTGCTTGCTCAGCTAGCTTTCCTAGGCATTCCAGGCCCATCTGTAGCTTTGGCTGTCCTGGAACTCACTCTGTAGACCAGGCTGGCCTCAAACTCACCTGCCTCCCCAGTGTGGGATTAAAACTTTAAAAGACATTAATATAAAGGCAGAAACTTTTTTGTTAGTTTTTTGTTTTGTTTTGGAGACAGGGTTTCTCTGTAGCTTTGGAGCCTATCCTGGAACTAGCTCTTGTAGACCAGGCTGGTCTCGAACTCACAGAGATCCGCCTGCCTCTGCCTCCGAGTACTGGGATTAAAGGCTGGGATTAAAGGCGTGGACCACCACCACCACCACCACCTGGCATCAGAAACTTTTTTTTAAACAAAATAGCTCATTTAAAAAAAAAACTAATCAAAGTATTTTATGTTACACAAAAGATTTGTTTTGTATAGTAGCATTCCAACAGGCTTCCGACACAGCAGGACTATAGACGTGTAAGGGCCAACACCCAGTCTGGGCATTCTTCCCTACAGCAAACGACCTGGACCTTCATGGCAAAAGGTAACAAAATGTTTCCTCTTTCTGACAAAATTTCTAGCAGCAGAGCTTCTTTCCATCTCTGGTTTTTGAAGTCAAGTTTTCCCAGTAAATAAAAAAGGAGTAGGTTTTTAGGGTCTTTAAAGCATTTTACTATTTATGTTCTTGGGAGTTTCTTGTTCATTTGTAGTTTTTTTTTTTTTTTACCGGGTGTCTGTTATGGCTAAAGATCAGCAAGGAAAATTTTTATTCTCAGTAAGAGATAACTTTTTCATGGGTCAAAACTGTTTTGCTTTAAAAAGTATAGTGTGAATTCGGCTATTTTGATAGTTCATATTTTATCAAACTGCCCTTTTGTAAGTGTATTCACACTTACTGTAGTTAGGGAAAATACAGGCTTAAATGTTCTGACAACTGCTCCCATTTATTTGTCATTCAAACAACAATTCTATGTCTTTTCCTGGATGTTTGGCTTTCTCCTACAGCCCATGCATGTCACCTGTGCTAAATCTGAGGACTAAGTGATATGGCGTTGTTTGGTTTTGAAAAGGGGTTCGTGTCTAGGTTGGCCTCAAGTTCACTACAAAGAGGAGGCTGAGCATTCCCAATCCTCCTGTCTCCACCTCTCAAGTGCCGGATCACAGGCATAAACCACAGACCCAGCTTTACTGCGAAGCCACCCCACAAAAATGTCCTTAACACTTCTCATCGTTAAGATCCTATTGTTTATGGATCGATGTTAAGCTTAAAAACAAATCATGAAAATTATTCTTCAAATGTAATAAAAGTCAACCATTTTGGGAAATACTTCCATTCAAGTGATTAAAAGCAGTTCTGAATTTTTTTACTGTACAGCAGTATAGAAAACAAAGGCCAGATGTCGTGATGTCATGGCATCCACCAATAATCCGAGCACCCTGGTATGCTGAGACCACACTAAGCTGCAATACA
This sequence comes from Alexandromys fortis, assembly GCF_014885135.2. NCBI lineage: Eukaryota > Metazoa > Chordata > Mammalia > Rodentia > Cricetidae > Alexandromys > Alexandromys fortis. The sequence continues at coordinate 8,299,570 of NW_026067925.1, read as the reverse complement.
AGGAAAGACCTTGCTTTTTTTTTCCCCTCTCCTTTTTAAAAGGACAAAGAAATTGAAAGTCACATTATTACAGCGGTGGTGGCGCGCGCGCGCGCCTTTAATCCCAGCACTTGGGAGGCAGAGGCAGAGGCAGAGGCAGGAGCTCTGTAAGGTGGCTGGTGGCCACCCTGGTCTGCAGAGCTAGTTCTAGGATTGCCAGGGTGACACAGAGAAACCCTGTCTAGGAAAAAAAAAAAAAAAAAAGCAAACAAATGAAAAAAGAAAACCACAATTTCTGCAAGCCCATACTGTTTCTTCATGGAACTAGATTTAGATTTGGTACTTTACCATGTGTTAAGCTTATATATAACAAGCAGAGAAAAGAGACTCCAGCAACACGGAAAAAGTGTGGTCATAAACAAAAAAACGTTCTAGACGAAATGTTCAGATTAATCGAAGAGGTTTAGGATTTCATGGTCAGTAAAAGATTGCTTCCTTGGGAATTAATGAGCACAACTTTAGAAGCCCTTGACCAGGATTTCATAAATACACATGAACCAAGGGAACAGGCAGTCTAAAGAGGACCAAGAACCTATGGCGTCAACAGAACCTGTGAGTTCTGTTGATGAACCCGTGTCCTTCTCTAAACGTCCTTTGGCCTGGGTCTGGTTATGAACTGTTCTCTAGGTTGTAACTAACCGAGTTTCCCGGTGGGTAGATTTAAAAAAAAAAAAAAAAGCATATTCCTATCTATAATATGAATGTAAGAAACCAAGTCTTAATGGCATCATTTAGGGATAAAGAAAACAGAACCAGTTTCTAATTAAGATTGGATAAGGGCCTTAACTGGATTTTGTTTTCTCCTACGATGTGGAGGCAAAACAACTACTGTCATAGAATACCAGAGGAAGGTCTCAATACTGATCGGAAGCATCTGAAACTGGAGAATTCTCGGTCTCAAAATTTTAAAGTTCAGAGGACAGACGCACCCACGACAAAACCCAGCCCGGCCTGGTGAGTCTCCTTCCCCCACCGCGATTCTCACCTGTTCCTGGCAGTGTCGGTAGACAACATCGCGCACGGAGCACCTAGCCGAGGCCCATGGCAGCGCCTTGCACCCGGTTCCGGGGCCGCAAACCCACGCCAGCACCGCAGGCTCCGCCATTTCGCCTGGGGAACGGAACCTCCAGCCGCTGACGAACACTAGGCGACACAACCATCTGGTCGCGTCTTGATGAGGACAGCCTCCGCCCCAGCGCCCCGCCCCTCCCCGCGTGGTTCCACTCACCCCGCCTTCCCGGAGGGCAGTCACGTGGCCCGGCGTCGCGAGGCTGGCGTGGGGGAGGGGACAGGAAAGGCCTGCCGGAGGCCGATAAGACCCCAGAGCGCGAGGCTAGGCGTTGCTAGGGGCGGTTGCTAGGGCGGGGCTCGAGGGACCGGCTATAAAGGGCCAGCTCTGGGCGCGGCTGGAGCGCTGTGCCAGTCTGCGATAAGGCCGGCTGTGGCTCCGCCCAGCGCCGCAGGCCAGAGCTCCACTCGCGTTCCTGCAGCTATTTTTGGGTCTGGGAGAACTGTGGTCCGGAAGGCCCTGCTCCCCGATGCTCCCGGGAGAACGCGGGCTCGGTGGCGGCTTCCTCCACCCGCGAGGCCCCCCTGGCTTCTGGGGAACGGCCCCCCGTGGTCCCCGAACCACAGCCCCTGCCCGCCTAGTTCCCTCTAGGTTTATGTTTGTTTCCTGAATCCTGAAGCTGCCGTCCCGCCCCCGCTCCCCCCCACCCCACCCCGCCCTTTCGTCCTTCCAACACGTTCGGCTCGTCCTTATTTTTGCAAGTTTGCGCTCTGCGCTGTCCCCGCTTCTGCTGTGTTTTCAAAATATTTCACAGCAAATGGGCCCTTGTGAACGGCAGGGGCGGGAATGACGTTTATAGTCATGCTGCTTCCAAAAAACCTCGCTGCAACGTTCATTCTGCACCATGGAAACACTCGCGCAGATTTTACAGAGAATAACTTTTAAGGTTCGGGAGCTGAGGGAGGCCCTTAATATTTAATATGCGGGCATGGTAGTGTTTCTAAAATACTGAACCGTTGAAAGCTGCTAGCGTGAGCTGGGAGGATTAGCGCGAGATAACTCTGTCTCCTGAACGCAGATGCCCTGGCCCACGGAACCGTGTTCTAAGCTGTTAAGGTGCAGGCAGATAGAACTAATCGCTGAGGGAAAAGCTCAAAATCGGAAATGTTTTAACTGCGAGAATAAACAAAATAGGATTCTAAATCCTGTGAAGTTACAGGTCTGCTCTTATTACACACAGGCAGGAGACGGCCTCTAGAAAGATTCCAGGAGATGAAGAAAAATTGCACAGAGTATGTTGTATCGGTGGGTATCTCATCAACATGGAAGCGGGACAAACTGGAAGCACATGCCCTTCAGTCTTTTCCCACTCCGCCCTTTAGCGTGTAGTCCTAACTGCTTGTTTATTATTCCCACCTTCTGAGAATCCGAAGTGACCATTTCAGGAGTCTGGCAGCTTCTGCCTCCGCAAATAACCAGATAATGGCCAGTTTGGGGCTATGTGACATTTCCCTGTCAGGATAATGCTTTGTCAGCTGGAAGGTTCCAGAAGGATTTCCTTCTGACAAGGAAAGTCCACATCACCTATTACTAACATTCAATCTCCAACTCCCCAAACCTGATGTCTGAATGCATTCCCTTTTTATCCCTTGGTTGTATTTAAGTTCCTGTTACGAGGGCTGGAGAGATGGCTCAGAGGTTAAGAGCATTGCCTGCTCTTCCAAAGGTCCTGAGTTCAATTCCTGGCAACCACATGGTGACTCACAACCATCTGTAATGAGGTCTGGTGCCCTCTTCTGGCCTGCAGGCATACACACAGACAGAATATTGTATACATAATAAATAAATAAATATATTTAAGTTCCTATTACGAAAAAGTCCCAAGTAATGAGCAATCATTTGTCATTTAAAATACAAACTAATCATAATTAACTTTTCAAGGATGCAAACCTCCTGAGCAATCTATTAAACCTTCTCAAGGAGCTCCATACTCTTCGTGAAATAGACAAAGTAGATGTTACATAAATATTAGTTGGATATTTGATGAATTGGTATCTAACACTAGTTATTCCCAGTATGCATTTGAAGAAGCATATTTTCCATTAACATAGACCATCCTATGCTGAGAATACAGAAATCAGCTTGAATCGGTCTCTATAAATTCATTTAAGTAATGGGAAAGTGAGGCGTCAGAGGTTGAAGGTGTGGCCAAGTACACGATGCATATGAATTGAGGAAGAAAAAAATCTAGAAAGACAACTGGTTCGCTTAGCTTCTGGAACTATGTTGTCCTAGCCAGTGGCCAGTGCTATGGGGTGAGGCCAGTCAGTGATTGTGTAAAAGGAGTTTCTGCTGCCACCTTCCCAGTCTCATGGTGTCAGAGGGAGAAATCATGTGTGGCTGTGACAAGTTAATGGGGGGGCAGTTCTCCCCCATTGTCAGAGCCATGCAGCTGTGTTCCTAGGACTGCGCATTTGGTACTCTTCCAGGCCAGCCACACTGCCTTTGTTCCTGCCTGTGTTCCCAAAAGAACGACTCCAGCTGTACATCTGCTTTTTGAGGACTGGTTCAGCTGCCACGAGAGGGACGTGGTGAGAGAGAGCATCCTGAGGCAGTGTGGGATGATTGTTCACTGCCAGGAAATGGCAGCACAAGGCAGGCAATGTTTGTGTGGCAACCCATGACAGGGGCTTGATTGAGCCAAATGTCATGCTGTTCTGTGAGGGCAGGAAGCAGAGCCGGGTACTGGCGCTTTCCACAAATGACAGCAAGACTCCTAAACCAGTGACTTTCCAGGTTGTGTCCATGTGTGACATGCCAGGCACTCTTCTGTGTTTTCAGCCATGTTCAGGCTCGGCGGAAAGGAAAAGCTATTAATATCATTTTTGTGACAAAGGACAATGGGATACGCTGACTGACTCCTCTAGTGCCACAAAGGCAAAACTGCCAACAACTCCCAAATTGGCAAGTGTTGTCTTATAGGATGGCTTCAGTCCTAGGAACAATGAGGTAGGCTCCTGGGATGGAAAAAACAGCATCTGGGTAAGAGCCTAGGAGTTCCACACTGGCGCTGGATGTGTGGGAGGCGGAGCCTGGAGCAAGCCCCAAGATGTATGGCTGCCAGGGAAAGCAAAACTCCACTCTCTTTCTCTTATTGGATAGAAAATCGCAGGAAGCATCCAGGGTGAGGTGGAAACAGAGGTAGAAAAGGCTGTGTTTAAGCACTGAAGCTGGGAAAGAGACGGCAGAAAAAGAGCAGCAGAACAGCCATGAAAACCAAACCCTCAGCCAGAGCTGAATATAGAAGCCCAAGCCCACCTCTTTGTACTACCAACAAGCGCTTCCTTCACAGTGGACGCCGTAGATGAATCCTGTCCCTCCTGTGGCCGTAAATGTCACCGGAGTCTGCATGATAACAGAAACATTAGCTTACAAAACCATTCTTTATCCGTCTTCTCACCAACACCATCAAGCAGTTTGCTTCATTAAGAGCTTTGAAAGCAGGCTAAGGAAACCGCTCTGGAAGGAAAAATGCTTGCACCCAAGTTTGAGCCCTGGGACTCACATGGTGGAGAGCCCTGACTCCTTCACGTTGTCTTCTGACCTCCACACACACACCATGCCCAAGTGTGCACATAGACACATAGAAATAAGTGTAAATGTTTTCTTAATAAAAAGAAATTTGAGGGTTGAGGAGACACTCGGTGGTGAAAAGGCTTGCCACACCAGTATAAAGCCTGAAATTTGGGTCCCCAGAACGCATATAAACACCAAGTGGGTATAGCAGCCCATCTGATTTCGACACTCAGGAAGCAAAGACCAGGGACTCCCCAGAGCATGCTGGACAGCCAAATTAGCATCATTAGGGAATTCTAGTTTCAGGTGAGACTCCAGCCCTTAATAAACAAGGAAGGTAGCAAGGAATACGGAAAGATTCCTGAGATCAATCCTGCAACAGGACAGGGTGTTAGGTGGCCAGAGAGGGATGGACCCAAGAGCTCCACCCACACTGGCTTTTAGAGTGGGAGATGACCCACTCTTGAGGTGGCTCCTTAATCCCACCTCCTAATATCTCCTAATGCAGATTAGTTTAATGTGTGCTTCAGGGCACGTGCCTTATCCAAACCTCTTGCTCTGCCTTCCTCTGGAAGGACCTAGAGCCCTTTCTTCACATCATGCTTACTCTGCTCAGGTTAAAGAGGATGTGTGCCCGCTTTCCGGGCTGTGGCCCTCAGCTCCTCTGTGTAGACTGACCTACCTACCAGGTGTTTCCTGAGCTGCCAGGCTGGACCAGGTAGGATTGCTGAGCCCAGGGGAAGATTTTCTCCCAGTCAGGTGGCCAGGCAGTCACATCCCTTACATCAGCTGGCCCAGGCTGTTTCAAATGGTGGGGAAAACTCCAGCCTTGTGACCTTCAGCACAGAGAGGCCAGGGGCTGGGAGGAGCACCCATATCAGAGAGGAATTTTGACTCCAGCAAGAGATGAAATACAGATAGAAAACTGCAGTATTACTGGCTGGCTCTTGGGAAAGAGAAAAAAAAAAGAGATAATTTATCATTTTCAAATATAAAATTTGGGAAGCAAAAGCAAGACAGAAGAAAAAAGCCCCCCCCCCCCAAAAAAAAACAAAAACAAAAAAACAAAAAAAAAATCAAGGCTCCATTCTACCCCACAGTGGCCCTGACCTCACTAAAAGTCCAGGTTGATGTCAAACTCCCAGCAATTCTCCTGTTTCAGCCTCTGAAGTATTAGGATTATAAGTGTATGCCACCATGCCTAGCTAAGAATAGCAATTTACACTAGGATTAAAGCATAGTCATTAACAGACGAAAGCACACTCCCAATTCACCACCTAATAACATGCTTTCCCCCTTGGGCCAATGGCTGTCAAATTTTGACACCTTCCAGGGCCCGCCCCACCAACTCTGATTTTGTTCTTCTGAGAGCAGTGTGCATTTCCGACACAGTCCCTGGTGGTGATGCTGCCTGCCAGTCTCCAGGGATGCAAAGATGTTCAAGGCCAGGAGCAAGAATTGTGAGAAACCCTTAGCTCATTCTCCTGCTGCTTTCTGAAGAAAAACTATAGAAACCCAGGGGCTAGAGAGATGATTCAGTCAGTAAAAGGCCTACTAGGCAAGCAAGGGGACTTGAATTCATAGCCCTAAAACCCACCTAAAGGAAGTAAATACGGTCTCATGCATCTGACAGCCTAGCCCAAGGGAGGCAGAGACAGGCAAGATCCCAGGGCTGGCTGGCCCCACTGGCCCCACTGGCCCCACCAGTCTAGCCAATCAGTGAGTAATGGATTCAGTGAGAGATCTCATCAGAAGATTAGGTGGAAAGCAATGGAGAAAAATACTCAAAGTTGATCTCTGGCCTTCACTCACACCAGCATGCATACTCTATTGTACACGTGCACGCACACACACACTACGAGCAAGTAGAATTAGAAGGTTAGTGCTCTTTTCAGTCCTAGTTGTTCCTTTCCCTAAAGTGTGAGTCAGGAAGCAAAGGCTGTCCACACCATTGTCTCCGTGCAGACACCAACGCCAGGCATGAGCTTCGGAGGACAAAGCATTGCTCAGTTGTTAGATTCCGTTTCACAGCTACCCCTTCTGCCATTTCTGTTTGGTGCTCTTCATGGCACAGGCCATCATCTACTGCAGCATCCCAGCTACTCTCAGACCTCCCCTAAATCTCAAAACCATCAGAATCCCAACCGAGAAGTTCCCTGGCATCGGTCAGACTAATGAGTCAAAATGAAGGGTGCTGGTGGGAGCCCAGGGCACTAGCGGAACCCTGCAGAGACATTTAAGGGTCAGGTTTTGGTGCCCAATGTGGTTATGTGAGCAAGGAGAAAGAAAGCAAAGCACATGTTCACAGTGGTTTCTGTACGTTCTTGGTCCCCAGTATCAAGGAGCTGGAAGTTCTGCTGATGGGCAACAAGTCATACAGTGTTGAGACTGCTCACAGGGTTTCCTCTCAGAAGATAAAGACAAAGGAAAGATCGATCAGTCCTGCTGGTCCTGAGCCACCAACCCCAACACCAGACTACACAGCAAAATGGAAAAAATTGTGACTTTATACTTTGTGTGTGTGTTTGTATTGGATTTGTTTGTTTGCTTGCTTGCTTGTTTTTTGAGACAGGATTTCTCTGTGTAGCCCTGGCTGTCCTGAAACTCACTCTGTAGATAGTCTGGTCTCAGACTGATATAGATCCTCCTGCCTCTGCCACCACCATCATCAGTGACATGAGTTTGAAACCAGCCTGGCCTATATGAGACCCCGTCTCAAGTGCAAATAGAGAAGAACAAGGTTAGGGTCAAGGTTGGAATCTTTAGGGAACTTGTTATTGTCTTTATTATTAAATCACGGGCTTTCTTGGTATACCAGCCACCACAGCCTAGGAATGCCTCATCTCACACTGACCCCTAACCAAAATTGTCCCTCAAAAAACCGGAAATGACTGACCTGATGAAGGGATGAGTATTTGATGGGAATTTTGTCTTGGCTCATTTTCTATTAAGTTTTGCATTCCTCAAAATGCAAAACAAGATCCAGGTGTTGGTGATGCACTCCATCACTTTGGGGAGGCAGAGGAAGATGAATCTCTGAGTTCAAGGCCAGACTGCTCTACAGAGTGAGTTTCAGGACAATCAGAGCTACACAGAGAAACCCTGCCTGGCAAAACTTTAAATTAAAAAAAGCCGGGCAATGGTGGCGCACACCTTTAATCCCAGCACTCTATTAAGTTTTTCATTCCTCAAAATGCAAAGCAAGATCCAGGTGTTGGTGATGCACTCCATCACTTTGGGGAGGCAGAGGCAGGCGGATCTCTGTGAGTTTGAGGCCAGCCTGGTCTACAGAGCTAGTTCCAGGACAGGCTCCAAAGACACAGAGAAACCCTGTCTCGAAAAGAAGAAGAAGAAGAAGA
>NW_026067925.1:8279277-8291411 GCF_014885135.2 Alexandromys fortis | reverse complement strand
AAGAAGAAGAAGAAGAAGAAGAAGAAGAAGAAGAAGAAGAAGAAGAAGAAGAAGAAGAAGAAGAAGAAGAAGCAGCTTTATGATCACACCAGGCATAAGGCCTGTCTGTTAAACCCGTCTTTACTACCCTCCTTCCATTCCTCTCCTTCCCTCCTTCCTAGCTCACAACTGAGGACGTTTGGTCTTTTGCCAGTCCATCTGAGACACACCCCAACAGCATTTTATGATTTACTGCTTCATCAAAACTCTCCGTGTCTGCCTGGGCCTGCAGACGTGCTGGAATTCTTTTCTTTCCATGTGAACACGGCAGTCACAGCTTTTGACATAGAGATGTTGTTTCTGGCTAGTGAACTGATGCTGTGGAAGAGGGACCAATCCAAGCCTCCCAAAGCAAGGATGTGGGAACAGAGCAAAGAGGAAAAGCGAGAGGGAGTTTATTTTCAAGGAACATGGAGGCTGGAGAAAACCTATTCTCTAGTGTGAGTCACGACTGAATGCAGCTGATAATCAGGGAAAGCACCTGCCAGCAAGCCTGGTGGCCTGAGTTCAATCCCTGGACTCAGGTCGTGAAGGAAAGAGCCAGCTCACACAAGCTGTTTTCTGATCTCTACACACATTACACACATACTGTGACACACACACACAAATACACCCAATACTTACTTTCTTTCTTTCTTTCTTTCTTTCTTTCTTTCTTTCTTTCTTTCCTTCATTCTTTGTTTTTGGTTTGTTTGTTTGTTTGTTTGTTTGTTTTGTTTTGTTTTTCAAGACAGGGTTTCTCTGTGTAGCCTAGACTGTCCTGGAACTCTCTTTTGTAGATCAGGCTGGCCTTGAACTCACAGAGATCCACCTGCCTCTGCCTCCCAAGTGAAAGGTGTGCTCCACCGTTGCCCAGCGATGAAAAGATTTTTCAAGAGATCAGTTGTATTATCCAGAAGGGAGAGTGAGAGGATTGGAGAGGAGGGAGAGGTAGGAACAGGGAGAGAGAAGACTGGTGTCCACAAAGCTTTGCAAGGTTCATGAGTCTCAAATCTGTATCCTTAATCCAGAGAATACTCTGAGCTGTGATGACTGTTAGACCATGCAGCTCGAATCCAGGTGGGCTGGGCCTGACTGTCACATCAGTGTCTGAGACCCACGCAGGATGCAGGATCAGGAGCAAGATAACGTCCCCAGAGGCCAACAACTCCCTACCAAAGGGCTCCCCCCCAGCACCCCCAGTTCACGATGGCTCAGGAAGCCCAGGGTTTGTTCGGTTTGGATCCTCATTATCTCCAGCCTCATTTTCAGATTTGCCTTCCCTGAACACCCAAGTGTTGAGCGGCCACCTCTCAGCCACTGTCAGGGGAGGGGCCCTGGCCTCATCCCAGCCTGCAAACCCTAGAAGGTGCTGTGAAATGTCCTCTGAGGCGTTGAGTCATGGGAATCTCGTATTAATTCTAGACTCTCCGCACGTCCTTTCATCTGAAGATCTCAGAGACATGGACAAACACTAATTATTCTCACGGCACTGCTTAGAAGTAAACAGACATCAGAACTCCAGCCGGTCCTCACGAGGCTTCTTTGCCAGCATCTGGGCGCTTCAGGTAACATCCTCAGTCTCCCAAATTCTGGGATTACAGGTGTGGACCACGAAGTCTGCCTTTTCTCTCTGAATGTTTTCAATCCACAGTTGATAAGATCTGCAGATGCAGAATCCATCAATATGAAGGGTCAATCATGTATACAATCCAGAAAAAAACACAGCCTGGTCTACAGAGCTAGTTCCAGGACAGGCTCCAAAGCCACAGAGAAACCCTGTCTCGAAAAAACAAACAAACAAACAAACAAAAAACCCACTGTCAATTAAGAGTTAATTTAAAGCAGGGCGGTGGTGGCACAGGCCTTTAATCCCAGCTCTTGGGAGGCAGATGCAGGAGGATCTCTGTGAGTTCAAGGCCTGCCTGGTCTACAAAAGGAGTTCTAGGACAGCCAGAGCTAAACGTGAAACCCTGTCTCTGGGTAAACGCCCTTGCCCAAGGCTGACAACTTGTGCCCTGTCACCAGGACTCTCCTCTTAGAAGAATCAGCTCTCACAAGTCACCTTCCGGCCTCCACGTGAGCTCTGTAGAACACATGGCCTCTCTATCTCTATAAAACTTGAAAAGAGCCGGGCGGTGGTGGCACACGCCTTTAATCCCAGCACTCGGGAGGCAGAGACTGGCGGATCTCTGCGAGTTCGAGGCCAGCCTGGTCTGCAAGAGCTAGTTCCAGGACAGGCTCCAAAGCTACAGAAAAACCCCGTCTCGGAAAAAAAAAAAAAAAACTTGAAAAGATTTAAAAAAGTCAATATCCTAGAACAACTGGTCAATTATCTTTTCTTAAAAATATTTATTATTATTATTTTAAATATAGAATGCTTCGTGAATTTGTGTATTATCCTTGCAAAGGAGCCATGCTAATCTTCTCTTGTATCATTCCAACTTTTAGTACATGTACTGCCAAAGCGAGAATTATTATTTTTAATTATATGTATCTGTATGTGGGTATGTCATGAGTGAAAATGTCAGAGGAGATCCCCTGGAGCTAGAGTTACAAATAGTTGGGACTGCCTGATGTGGCTTCTAGAAGTCGAGCTTGGGTCCATCGCTCCAGCACTGCCAACTATTCTCTTTAAGATGTCATTGGTCACCAGGTGGTAGTGACACAGGCCATTCTAGCACTCAGAGGCAGGCAGATTGCTACGTTTGAGGCCAGCCTGGTTCACAGAACAAGTTCCAGGACAGCCAGGGCTACACAGAGAAACCTTGTTTAGGGGGAAATTTTTTATTTGTCTTTTTTCATCCTGCAGTTTTGATTTGACGTTATTTAAACACTTTCTCCTTCCTTCCTTCCTTCCTTCCTTCCTTCCTTCCTTCCTTCCTTCCGTTTGCTTTGTTTTTAAATGCAATCTCACTTTGTAGCCCAATCAAACTCATTGTGATCCTCCTGCCACTGCCTCTCAAGTGCTGGGATTATAGATTCATACCACTTGTGTAACTAGTATGCATTTTTCTTCTCATTAACTCCAAAAAACACACCGTAACAATCAACCATCTGCATTATATTTGCACTGTAGTTAATATTCCCATTAATCTAGAAATGATTCAGTACACAGAAGATATGGATAGGTTACACGCAAGTGTCACACATAAGGGGCTTTCTTGGTAGTGGACAGATTCTAGTATTTCATGGGATCCCACAACAAATTCCTCATGGATATTGAAGGGTGACAATGTATGTGTGTATATGCATACACAAAGACATACACACACATACATACATGTTCTCACACATGTGTACATTTGTATATACACATATATACATATACACATACACATATGGAGTTTTGCATTTGATTTTTCATGTGTGAAATAACACAGTCTTTAATATGTATAACGAATTTCTTTAGTGTACACACATGTTGTGTATATCCTACTCTTACAATAATCTTTTTTGTTGGAAGACATAACAAAATGAAAAGTAAATTTAGGGAAAACTAAAATATACTATCTCTCAACTTGTGATACAAAGGGTGTGGATTTTAATTATTTCATTTTTGCCCTTAATCATTTCGCGAGAGAAAAGATCTTTTTCTCTTGTTCTCATCCCCTTCTGCATTTCCCCCGTTTTCTGTAAGCCATTTCTCTGATGTGTCAATTTGTGGTATTTTATTTATGCCGATGAACAGTAAGTAGTGGATTGCATTGAAGATAAGAACAGTTCCAAAAACAGCTGTTTGCCTCTCTGGTTTTTGTTCTCCCAGTAACAAAGCTTCATGCCTTTAATTATAGCTTGAGATGGTGTGCTGAAATATTTATTCTCTGAATAATGACTGGATTTTCATTTCCTAATTGGCATATGCATTTAGTACCTTTGCCACTACCCAAATCTGAGAATGAGAAGATGTGGGCTCTATGTAGAACACTTTTGATAGCTGCCCCCTAACCTCAGCAGTGTTACAATAAGCAAGGAAAGGGCAAATACTATATATTTCAATTCCACATATTTAATGCTTGACCAACAAAGCTAGGGCTTATAAATTAAACCATCCCCACGTGTGATCTACAGCACATAGTGTAATTCTGGCCCCTCTTTGGGGCCCTTGGTCTGGGAACACGCCTGACGTATTCTGAAATGGAATGTCAGGTCCTTGGGAGCAGTTCCCACGAGATAATGCTCCACCCACATTGGTGACTGGCTTGCAAGGACTGGGAGAGTAGGTTAGATGGAGAGATTACCAGCCTGAACACCTGCTGCCAAGATGCATTTGTGCTTTCCTAAGCGGGGGAATCCACAACGGTATCATTTGGGCTACCCACCTCCCACTATCATTAGCTCCATGGTGTTTGAAATAAGACACCACCTTTCACTTGCAGCACACCTCTGTGGGAAACCCAAGATGCACTCGCACACACTCGTGGGTGCGCGGCCCTGTGAGTGCGGTCCCCAGATAATGCTCATTCCCTTCCGTTCCTTTGGCAGCGTTTATCCAGCCTGGAGTTGAAAGTGGAGCAAGAGGCAGATTTACAGAGCCCAATGTTGTACAAGAGGCCATATCACAACCACTGACAGGCTTTGTGGGTAACTGGAGAGAAGCACTCATGTGGAGAGGGGGCAGAGCCAGTGTGGGAACAGGCTCTCTATAGCCAACAGCAGCATCTCTGGGCTTGAAGAGGAATTCAAGAGGCAAGCAACTATGTGTTAGAAGCACTGGGGCTCTACATTCCCCCAGAGACCATGGCATCCATCTATAGTCCTCTGAAAGGGAACCTGCACTCTTCCCACAGGAGAAACACCGCACAGACCTAAGATTGGAGCCCTTCGAGGTGCTGTGGTGACTAGAGCTGGCCACGCCCAAACACATGAGCACACAGCTTACTCATAGGATGCAAACAAAGCCAGCTCTCCTGGGCAGGGCTCCTCGGGCCCCAAAGGACTGTGGGGGCTGGGCTCTGTGCTGACTGGTGTGGCTGCCCAGAGCTCTTCTCCTCTTAGTCATTCCCAGGCACAAGCTTGAGCCAGAACCTGCACCATATCCAGTTCTGACGACTTGGATGCAACCAGGTGCCTTACACACCACTGCGCTCTCCTCCACAGCTCCTAGCAGCCGGAAAGGGGTTTCCTTCCCTCTTAGGCCCAGGCGTGTGTCTGGATGCAACTACCGAGAGGTTTATTCAGCCATGTCCTCTGACAACGAGAGGAAAGAGAAGACAGGGCAGTAGAGACGGCCTCATCAATCCCGCACCATTACCACCTTCAGCGCTGACAGCTGGAGGCAGTCTGAGCCTCTAAACCCAAAGTTTCGTTTACTCCCACGACAACCCTGGGTGTGGCCCAAGGAGACCGGAAGTGTGGGCTTGAAGGGTTGGCAGGACACACGGGCAGGAAGTAGAACTATAAGTAGAACTAACACAGCCACAGGTCTTGAGGCTGAAGTCCCTGCTCACCTGCCCTTTTGTTTACCTCTAGTGCTGGGTGGGATGTTTCTGGTGCACTGTGGCCTTTTCCTTTGGTAGTCCCTAGTTCCCGTTGCTGGCCTCTGGTACTTGGAGGAACAATGCAAGAAGAAGACAGGCTATTTCCTGTACAGTTAGACAACGTGAAACTCCTTTGCACCCTCCTGAATCTACCCCACCCCAAAGGAACAACATATTTTTGCTTAGATGAAATCTAAGTATTTTGTCTGGCAATGTTGACGCACTCCTTTAATCCCAGCACTCAGGAGGCAGAGGCAGGTGGATCTCCGAGTTCGAGGCCAGCCTGGTCTACAGAGTGAGTTCCAGTACAGCCATAGCTACATAGTGAGACCCTATCTCAAGAAACAAAACAAAACAACAAACAAAAAAGCAAAGGAAGGAAAAAAGAAGAAGAAATCTAAGTGTCTTAATCACAAACAACTGACAGCTGACTTGGGGAACTGTGGGGAACTGCAGGAGTAGAAAGGCCACCTTCAGGTTGAAAGGTAGCCCTATTCACCCCAGCCAGGATATATGGAGAACCTGCTACTGACAAGCATCATGGCAGCTGCTACTTCCAGAATCTGTAAACACTCTGTTCTACTTGATTTTTCTGTTGCTATAATAAAACACTCTGTTTGACAAAAAGCAACATGGGGAGGAAAGGGTTCATTTAGCTTCCATTTATAGGTCACAATGCATCATTAAGGTAAGTCAGGGCAGGAACCCAGGGTAAAAATCCTGGAGGCAGAAACCAGTGAGAAGAATGCTGCTCACTGGCCCATGTGCCGCTCAGTTTTCTGATATAGCGAAGCCCCCCCACACACACCCCGCCTAAGGATGGTGCTGCTCACCATAGGCTGGTCCCTTTGGTCCCTTCACAGCAGTCCTCAGTCAGGACGGCATCTCACAGGCACAGGCCAGTCTGATCTGGGCAATCCCTCAGCTGAGACTCCCTTAGATGATGCCAGCCTCTGTCAGCCCGACAGTAGACGCTAACTAGGACACCCTGGTTCTGTCCTCGCATGGTGCTAACAATCAAGCGGAGAAAACGTCAATCAAATGAGTGTTCAATGATAATTTATGATGAAAGGTCAATTTATAAAATTTAAAAACAACAGGAACACATTAGTGTTTTGTTCTGTTTTTCCACTAGTGGTGTTGGATGCCAGGAGTCGGTACAAGCTAGACAAGTGCTCTACCACTGAAATACAGGCATAGCCCTATAACCAGGCCAGGCTGCGCATCGTAAAGAGATCCGGCCTCAGAAAACTTATAAACAAATATGCACAGTGTTGAGCAGCCATCCCCACCATCTCCTCCATGACTCTTTCACAAAATTGAAGCTACACCACTTAGAACACCTCCATATTTCCCTCTCCTTTAACCCAGCTGTTAATTTTGTTTGTTTTGAGACAGGGTCTTGCTATGCAGCCCAGGTTAGCCTTGAACTCAGAGAAATCCATCTACTTCTTCTGTCTTCAGAGTGCAGGGATCAAAAGCGTCACCATCAGACAGGCTCTCGATACTTTTAAGGAGGTGATCCTAGGAAGACTAGCGGGGGGGGGGGGGGGGGGGGGGGGGGGGGGGGGGGGGGGGGGGGGGGGGGGGGGGGGGGGGGGGGGAGAGAGTCAGAGGGAAGGAAAACGGGGTGAAGGGACAGCATGACTCAAGCTGTTACCGCTGCAATAGGGGCTGGTGACCCTCTGGGGTCTCTGAGGGACAGCACAGAACAGGCTTTTGAGTGTCCCTACCCAGAAGAAGGAAGTGAAGAGGCTTCTGATTCCCACTCACTGTGAGTCAAAGCCTGCTCATAGGGCATTAGCTCCCCAGCTCCCTATCCAGGGAGGAATCACTGGTGCTTGTGGGACAGCTACTGGAATGTACTAGAAAGTTGAGGAAGTGGAACTGGATCCTATAGGAATTTTGAGTTCTTTGTAGAGATCAGTCTATGTGGTTTTTATAGGTCCCACCCACTTTTCACCAAAGCTCTCTTGAATGTGAGCAGACCTCCTGACTTTCTAACCACTCTCTAATATGGCAAAGTTGGTGGGGGCCGCTCTGTGGTGACGCTATGAGAGATTCTCTTCTTCTATTGTTGTTGCTTTGAGACAGGATCTCACTCTAAAACCCACACTCCAGCCGGGCGGTGATGGCGCACACCTTTAATCCCAGCACTGGGGAGGCAGAGACAGGCGGATCTCTGTGAGTTCGAGGCCAGCCTGGTCTACAAGAGCTAGTTCCAGGACAGGCTCCAAAGCCACAGAGAAACCTTGTCTCGAAAAACCAAATAAATAAATAAATATAAAAAAAATAAAACCCACACCCCTCGAACTCATGGCAATCATCTTGTCTCCACCTCCCACGTGCCAGGATTATAGTCAGAAACACCAAGCCTGGCTTAAGATTCTGTCTAGTTAACTCTTTCTCCCTGTTTGGTTTCTAATAACCTCTGCTGTTTATAAAAGGACCTCTGCAGGAGTCAAGAGGCAAAGAATTGCGAGCATCTTTAGAGTTAAAAGCAGTGTTCTCCCAACATTCAGAAAGTAGCCCGAGCCTTGGTCTAGCAGCGGAAGGAATTAGGTCCCGCTGCAGTCTGAATCTGGAAGCGGAACCCGTCCTAGGCAGGCCTGGAGGTGAAAGGAGCTCTGGCTAAGGAATGACAATCTTGGGATGGTTAGGTCTATACCACGGTTAGGCCTCCGACTCAGTGGCTGTGAGGCTGTAAATGGGTGCTGTGTTAGACCACTACGTTTGTGGGAATGTTACATAGCATAGGAAATAAACACACGTGCCGCCTTGTTACAGAAGCTTCTGACCTGAGCAGAGTACCTCAGCACCATCTTTTCTTCTTGTCACCTTTATGCTACCGCAATGTTTACACATTAATGTACTGCTTTTCTTTTTTTTAAGAGTATTTTAAGGATTTATTTAACTTTATTTTCTGTGCATTGGTGTGAAGGTGTCAGATCCCCTGGAACCGGATTTACAGACAATTTTGGGGTGCCATGTGGGAATTGAACCCGGGTCCCCTGGAAAAGCAGTCAGTGCTCTTAACCTCCAAGCCGTCTCTCCAGCCCCATGTATTGCTTTTCTTATTACAAAGGTATGGTGGCTAATATTGACTGTCAACTTGATTGGACTGGAAAATGCCTAGGCCATTAGTAAAGCACGCGCAGGCTGTACTGTGAGAATACCCCAGAGACTGATCTGATAAATGGATTAACCCTCAGTGGGTCCATCATAAAATCACATTAAGAAGTGGTGAAATGGGGCTGGAGAGATGGCTCAGAGGTTAAGAGCACTGGCTGCTGGCTGTTCTTCCAGAGGTCCTGAGTTCAATTCCTAGCAATCACGCAACCACGTGGTGGCTCACAACCACCTATAAGGAGATCTGGTGCATACATGTAGACAGAAAATACATAACAAATTATAAATCTTTAATAAAAGAGAAGTGGTGAGATGCCGTGGCCTGCACAGCTTAGGGATTGGCCTAACTGGAGTGAAAGGGAATGAGGAAACACACATAGAAAGCTGGGATCCGGGGACTGTGTGCTCTGATGGACGCACCAGCGGCCCAGAAACTGCATTCATTTCCTCCACCTGAAAAAGGAGGCAGGTGTACTGTAGACAGAAGAACAAGGAGAAGGGCTAACCAATCTCGGTAGGAGTCCTCTGTTGACTGAGGTTTCTCTTTGGGACTTAACGGCTGCGGGAACTGGGCAGGACAGAAACCTCAGTCAACAGTCCTCTTCAGGGGAGCAGTCTCAGGGTGCAAACACCCCAGAAGAGGAAGCTGTGGTTGGTATTTCTACATACACTGGTTTTAGCTAAAGGTCAATTGTTTGTACCATCTGTACTTGGACCAAAGAGAGGCTTTGCCATTTTCCAAGACTAACCCAGGGAAGACTTTGTCATTCCCATGGGTCTGAGGCACTGCAGTCCTCGGCATCCAAGATTTCATCTGCTTCACACACACTTGGGGCTCCCCCACACACTCTGAAGGTAATAGGTAGGCTTAGCTGGAGGAAGCAGGTCACTGGGGATGTGTCCTTGGGACTGCGTCTTACCCCGGTGCCTTCCTGAAGGGCTCTTTTTTCCACTTCCTGGATTGTCAGAATGGATGTAAACTGACCAACTGACCTTCTCTGCTAGACCGTCTCCACCAGGATGGCCTGAGCCCTCTGAAACTGTGAGCTAAGGAAATTCTCTTAAATTGTCAGGTATTTTGATGTAGCAATGGGAAAAGTAGCTAACACAAAACACACAAACACTTGCTTAGCATGAGCAAGGCCTAGGTTCCATACACAGCACTATAGAAATGAACAAACATCTAAAAACTAAAGCTGACCCTTGAATCTCTTTCCTAGTTCCTGTCTTGTCACATGACCTGTCTTACTAGAGGCTCCTGACATGACATCACCCACCATGATCCTCACCAGAACTAAGCAGATGTTCCCTATAACCTGGGACCTCTAAAACTGTGCTTAAACAAAACACCTTTCTTTTTATTGGGGGTGGGGATATTTTGAGACAGAGTCTCTCTGTGTAGCCCTGGCTGCCCTGGAACTTGCTCTATAGACCAGGTTGGCCTTGAACTCAGAAATCCATCCACCTGCCTCTGCCTCCCAAGTGCTGAGATTAAAGGTTTATGCCCTTCTGCCCAGCAAATCTCTTTCCTTTATAAATATCTAGCCTCAATTATTTGGTTATGGCAATTGAAATTAAGATATATAGCTATCATCCAAAAATAATTAGGAGGGATCCAGACTGAGAGCCAGTGTGAGGCAACAGCAAGTTCTTGGAGACTGGAGCAATCAGGGACTGTTTCTTGACGATGTCTCTGTGTTAGGGATGTTGGCAGAAGTCATACCTGTTTCCCTCCATGTTCTCGCTAAACAGGGAGGTGGTGATCTGTGCTTAGGATTAAATTAATAATTAAATTAAAATTAGGACAACTTCAACCATTCTTCCCAAAAGACAGCCTTGTTCTTTTCCAAAGGATCAAGTTTTCTCCGCTCTCTGATGCAGGCTGCTATGCATTGCTGGGTTTTACTATCATAAAAATAATGAGAGTTTCAAAACGCCAAGTCTGGAGCCAGCCTGACCAGTCTGAATCCTTATTATCATTCCTCTGCGACCTTGGACAAGTAACTTTGTCTCTGCCTCAGTTTCTCCTCTATAAAGTGGGAGTGATAATCATAGCATCTGTTCCATAGCTGCCGGGAGGATTAAGGGAGCAGACAGGCCCTCCAGGACTCCTCCCGAGGAAGCCTGTGCTCTTCGCAGTAGCTCTCATCTTTACTAGTGCTTTGCCTTTTTAAAGTAATATTTTGACATTTATTCATTTAAGGGAGTACGTAAGTGGGCCCACACTCACTTTCAGGAATTGATTCTCTCCTTTCATCATGTGCATCTCAGGGATGGAGCTGAGGTCAGCAAACGCCTTTCTGGGCCCTGCTTTACAGGTTTCTGACAGAAAGAGAGGCTGCCGGCAGGAGAGGCAGCAGGCAGTAACCTGAGCAAGCACGAGGCCAGGTAGGAAACCAGGGGAAAGTCGGCACAGTTAACACTTGCTTGGAGAAAGCCGAAAGCTCTCGGCGAAATGTCTCCTTTCAGACACTCTAAGTGTCTGTGTCAGGAATTACAGGGGGTAAGAACAAAGCCAAGAATCCCCTTCAGTCCGCATAGACGTGTGGGCCAGAGCAGTCTTTCTTGCTCTTTCCTCGGGTGCCCCAGAAGTCAGCCCAGATGAAGGGGAGGTGCTAGCAGGGGGTGTTTTGGGGACACAGCTGGCCATCTCAGGTTATTAAATTCAAAGAGCAGGAAACAGAGTTAACTGATGGAGCCCCGAGGGACCGGGTGCGACAGGAAGAAAGGTTCCTTTCGGCTTTCTGAGCTTCAGGGTCCTGCAGCTTCTCCTCTTCATTCATCTCTAATGACTTAGTGGCTTCGGCTGCTTTTTTCCCCTAACTTCTGTGGTGCTGAAGATGGAACCCAGGGCCTTGTGTATGTTCAGTAAGGGCTCTGCCACAGAGCGCTGTCTCCATGGCTGGGGACACAGCTCAGTTACTAAGAGTGCTCGCCTCTGTTGCTCACCAACAACAGTCAAAGCTGAGAGTGTTTTGGAGGATTTCACATTAGTGTCAACCCGCCCCCCCTTTCTCCGTAGATAAGATACATGAAAATAAATGCTGCACTGAGGCTGACAAATTAAGAAGGGTGATGTTTAAATAGCTGTGGTTCTTGTTTCTTCTGTGGCAGTGGTTGTCTTTCCCATAGCCCAGGAGAGCCTGGAATACACGTATCTCAGGCTAGTCTTGAGCTGGAGACAATCCTCCATCTTTACACACACACATACACACACACACACACACACACACACACACACACACACACACCCATTACAGACATGTACCATCATACCCAAGTTCAGTTGGCTATTTTTTGTTTTTCTAAGAAAAGGAGCTGCTGGCAGTGGTGGTGCACACCTTTAATTCCAGCACACAGGGAGGCAGAGACAAGTCTGGTCTACAGAGTGAGTTCCAGGAAAGCCAGGGCTATACAGAGAACCCTGTCTTGAGAGGAGAAGAAGAAGGAGGAGGAGGAGGAGGAGGAGGAGGAGGAGGAGGAGGAGGAGGAGGAGGAGGAGGAGGA
>NW_026067925.1:8272747-8277670 GCF_014885135.2 Alexandromys fortis | reverse complement strand
TGTAAATTTTGTAGAGTTGATTCTCTTTCTCCCTGTATGTGTATTCTGGAAATTGAAATCATGTCACCAGGATATAGCTCACTAGTCCATGAACTAGACTCTTGACAGAACCTGCTTGCCTATAACGCTTTTTGCCAGTGTTGGAGACAGCCAACTAACTTCTTTTTGGTTCCAAAATAAGACTCACTGTACATCAGTTGTATTTGCACAAAGGCTGGTAATTAGAGGGCTGGAGAGATGGCTCAGCGGTTAAGAGCATTGCCTGCTCTTCCAAAGGTCCTGAGTTCAATTCCCAGCAACCACATGGTGGTGGCTCACAACCATCTGAAATGAGATCTGATGCCTTTTTCTGGCCTACAGGCAGACACACAGACACAATATTGTATACATAATAAATAAATAAATAAATAAATAAATAAATAAATAAATAAATAAATATTAAAAAAAAGAAAAACCAAAAATAAATAAATAAAAAATAAAAAGTTCAAACTCTACCAGACAGTGGAGGCAGTAAAGTCAGTAGAGGCAGTAAAGGCAGTAAAGGCAGTGGAGGCAATGATGGCAGTGGTGGAGGCAGTGGAGGCAGTGGAGGCAGGGGTGGCAGGGGTGGCAGGGGTGGCAGGGGTGGCAGGGGTGGCAATGGTGTATGCCTTTAATCCTCCCAGCACTTGAAAGGCAGAGGCAGGCTGATCTCTGAGTTCAAGGCTAGCCTGATATATAGAGCCAGTTCCAGGACAGCCAGGGTTCAAATCTTTGTATTCACTTTAAGAATATCAGGCAGTGGTGGCTAACACCTTTGATTCTAGCACTCATGAGGCAGAGGCAGGTGGATCTCAGCCTGGTCTACAGAGAGAGTTCCAGGACAGCAGGACTATTACACAGAGAAACCCTTGTCTCAGGGGGAAAAAAGCCTCAGAGAAACTGCTAGGGCCTACAAGGGTATGCATATCGGAAAGTCACCAAGTACCTAAAAGATGTCACTATGAAGCCAGGCGGTGGTGGCACATGCCTTTAATCTCGCACTTGGGAGGCAGAGGCAGGCCAATCTCTGTGAGCTCGAGGCCAGCCTGGTCTACATGCGCTAGTTACAGGGCAGGCTCCAAAGCTACAGAGAAACCCTGTCTCAAAAAAACCAAAAAAAAAAAAATGTCACTTTGAAGACACAATGTGTACCATTCTGGCAGTGTATAGCATAGTTTCTAAGCATGCCCAAGACAAACAGGGGCTGGACACAAGGTTGGTGATCCCAAGAATGCTCAATTTTTCCCACATGCTTGAAGATACAGGAGATAATGCCCGGCACGCATGTGGAGGTCAAAGGGCAACCTCTGGGAGTTGGTCCTCTCTTGGGGATAAAACCAGGTCTTTGTGCTAGGCAGCAAGTGCCTTCACCCACTGAACCATCTCAGTGGCCTTCAAAACAGTTTTAATTTGCATTTCTCTGAAAACTAAAGAAGCTGAACATTTTTTCAAATATTTATGAATTCTTATTAACTAAAAAACATTAAATGTTGTCATTTTAAGATTTAAAACATGGCTGGGTGATGGTGGCGCACGCCTTTAATCTCAGCACTCGGGAGGCAGAGGCAGGCGGATCTCTGGGAGTTCGAGACCAGCCTGGTCTACAGAGCTAGTTCCAGGACAGGCTCCAAAGTCACAGAGAAACCCTGTCTCGAAAACCAAAAAAAAGATTTAAAACATGTATTTCTAATAACTTTGATCAACCTTAATCAAATAAAAGCCTGTAAAAAGCCAGTTGTGGTGGCACATGCCTATAATACTAACATGTTGGAGTCTGAGGCAGTAAGATCTTGAGTTCTAAACCAGACTGGGCAACATAGCAAGACTCTGTCAGAAAAAAAGGGCGGGAGGGAAGGAAGGATTTTTAATCCTATGGATATAGTGTGAGCTAACATATGTGGTTTCAGGCGTTCTGTTGTGTGCATGTGCATGATAAAGATGCGCATCTGTGCACAGGGCTGAGTGCAGAGGGCAGAGCTCAAAGTCCAGTCTTCCTCAGTTGCTCTCCACCTTATCTTCTGAGACAGTCTCTCCCTGAACCTGAAGCTCACCAGTCTAACTGGACTAACTGCTCAGGGAGCTCTAGGGACCTGCCTCTCTCTGCCTCCCCGTTTACAGATGTGCTGCTGCTGTACCTGGATTTTATGTGGGTGCTAGGGATCTGAATTCAGGTCCTCATGCCTGCTGGCAAGCGCTTTAACCCACTGAACCAGTCCCTGGTCCCGTTTTAGATGTTTGTATTGTTCTTTGAGACAGTTTTAATTCAGGCCAGCCTTGAACTATTGGTCCTCCTGAGTAGCTGGGATACCACACCTGCCTTATCCTCTAACGTTTTTGGAAGTAGAGATCTTGAGTCAGGGTTTCATGTAGTCCAGGCTGGCTCTACCTCCTAAGTGCTCAGGTTACAGGCATGTGCCACTGCATAGGGCTGCCTTCCTTCAAACTCCTGATCCTCGTGCCTCAGGCTCTCAAGTACTGGGATTATAAATGTACACCATCACCCCCAGCATGTTGTAGTGTTTGTATATACCACTGTGTGCGGGTATCTTGCAGAGGGAGAAGGGGGAATTGGATCCCCAAGAGCTAGAATCACAAACAGGTGAGAACCACCTGATGTGGGTGCTGAGAACTGAACTTAGGTCCTCTGGAGAAACAGCAAAAGCTCTTAACCACTGAGCCATCTCTTTAGCCAGCCCTCATTTTCTGTTTTGGTACTAGAAAAAATGAGGACACAGTTGCTTGGACTCTTAAAGAAAACAGTGCCAGATACTTTTGAGGTCCCAGGTAAAGCCAGGTTCTTGTTTCTGTGGCTGCTGATCTCTGGTTTCATTTTCAAGTCTACCAAGGAAATTCAATTCCTCCTTTGCCCACAAGAAAAGTTAGACTTACTGAACCTGCTTATTTTCTTCTTTTTCCCCACCTTCCTTCCTTCTTCCTCTCTTTCTTAGAGTGCTGGGTCAGAATCGAGGAACCCCTGCAATCTACATAAGTGTTCTCCCATTGAGTTACACTCCTGCATTTCTTGAGCCGGGACACTGCATACACACAGTGCACAGACATACAAGAAACCAAAACATCAGTACACATAAAAAAAAAAAAATAAAGGATTTTTTTTCTTTTCTGAGACAGGGTTTCTCTGTAGCTTTGGAGCCTGTCCTGGAACTCTCTGTAGACCAGGCTGGCTGCGAACTCACAGAGATCTGCCTGCCTCTGCTTCTGGAGTCCTGGGATTAAAAGTGTGTACCACCAGTACCCATGCCAGGCAGTGGTGGCACCCCTGATGGCGCACGCCATTAGTCACACACTCGGTAGGCAGAGGCAGATGGATCTGAGTTCATGACCAGCATGGTCTTTAGAGCGAGTTCCAGGACAGCCAGAACCTGTCTCAAGGGAAAAAATGTTTTGTTGGGAATCAAAGTCAGGGTCTTAGTGTTAAAACCCATCCCATACCACAGTGGCATTTGCTAAGGAAAGAAAGGGAGGACAGAGATGAGGGTGGCGCTCAGGTGGTAGAGTGCTTTCCCTGCACAAATGGACACGGCACTGGGTTTCATCCCTGGCACCAAGTAAAACCAGGTGTGTTGGCACACATTTCCCAGCACTTGGGAGGTAGAGACAGGAGGTTCAGTGAAGCTGCTTGGCCAACGTGAGATTCTGTCTTAAACAGAAAGTTCACAGGAAGGCAGAGCACTACCCAGGAGGAGTCTGCACTTTTTGGACTGAGCACTCCCACAGATGACTACTATCTCTGGGCAAGACAAAAGGAGAGAGATTTGGAGAAAGGTGAGGATCTGAGGCCATAGGACAAATGACCCACGTTTTTCAACAAAGTGCGAGCACAGGAGAAGCTAAAGGTTAGACAGTCAAAAGGTTCACTGGAGCTGGGTGTGGTGGTGCATACCAGAGACTGAGGCAGAGGATCCTGAGTTCAAGACCAGACTGAGCTGCACAGTGGGAACCCATCAAAGCAAAAACAGTGCAGATGGAACACAAAGTTAGTCATCAGTCAATAAAATGGGTACATAGGAGTAATTTATACAATTTCATCTGCTGTGTATGACAAACAACTTCCACGGGAGTGGGTGAGCAGAAAAGGGGCTCCAATGTGTTAGTGTGTATGCAGTGGGCTAATGCTCCATCAGCAGAAGAAACAGACAAAACTATTTCTATTCTAGTTTATATTCTTTCTATCAGAAAACAGACAGTAAGAAAATAAATGATAGATTTAAATCAGCACGACAATGAAAAGAGTGGTGTCCAGAAACATCTTCCAAAGGTAACACAGTATTCTTTGTGCCTGGTGAACAGCAGACAAAGGAGAATAAACAGTATTGACATTCTTTGTTTTTGTATTTTCGATATAGAGTCTTCCTATGTAGATCCTTAAACTCCCAGCCATCCTTCTTCTGTATCTGATTCTGGACTGCTGGGATTACAGTCATGCACCATCAAACACACACACACACACACACACACTAGCTTTGGCAATTCATCCTATCCTTTCATTTGTAAGCAAATATTTAGTCTATTCTAATATTAGTGTAATGGTAAAAATAAAATGCTGCGGATTCCCTGAGGGGCGTAGCAGCAGAAACACTGCAGGTCCCCCAAGTGGCTGAGACTGCTACAGGCCACGAAAGCGGGACCCAGGCAGGGAGCCCTGAGTGGCCCGCTCGCATGATGAGTGAGAGACTGAGAAGGGTAGGCAAGGAAGAGGAGAAGAGCAGAGAGACTGAGGAAGGGGAGAAGTGGGGAGAAGGGAGCGAGGCAGAAAGTGCCTCTGAAAGAGAGAAGAGAGAGAGAAAGCAGGAAGATCTGCCTGCCTCAGCGGAGGGTGGAGTGGGCGGGGCTTGTCTCTTCAAGGGACAGGACAAACCATTACAATTAGTCTATTTGAATATA
>NW_026067925.1:8232292-8272674 GCF_014885135.2 Alexandromys fortis | reverse complement strand
TTCACTGCAATTTTTTTTGAGCCTGTCCTGGAACTAGCTCTTGTAGACCAGGCTGGCCTCGAACTCACAGAGATCCGCCAGCCTCTGCCTCCTGGAGTGCTGGGATTAAAGGCGTGCACCACCGGTATAGAAGAAATATTTTAACTTAAAAGCTTTCACTCCCCTCCTTCCCATTATTACAGATTCCAAATGTTGAGGCCATAACTGATCTCTACAAGTGGATTCTGGTAGCTGGATGTGCTGGCATGTAGTCTTAAGCTCAGCACTTAAGGAGACAGATCTCTGGAGCAGGGGGCCAGGCTGCTGGTCTACATGTCAGTTCCAGGTGAAGCCAAGAGCTATGGGAGACCCTAGAGCTACACAGGGAGACCCTTTAAAACTTTAAAAGAACAGACTAGTGCCCTTAAGAATCCTTCTTGAAAAGGACTTATTTTGCAGTAGCAGCTCTCCTGCCTGCCCTTAACTGGGGCCATCTCCATTTCCCTTAGCTAGTCTTTTGCCACTCTTGGGGCTCCGAGACATCCTCTTCCCTGGCCAAGTGTAGCTTTCCTGTGCAAGGCAATGCTTCCAGAGACAGAAAGACTCAACCAGGGCAGGACTGCTATTCCATTCTAACAATCCCAGCCCTCCAAAACCATACTGACCAGAGCTGGAAGCCATACATACAGGGCAAATTTGGAAAACGTCCTGAAGTTACCAAGGATAACCAGTCATATTCCCAGAAAAAGCCTGTGTGCTGCCTTCACACAAATATTACTTCCGTGTTACAGATGGACACTTTCAGAGAATCCACCATCTCCATGAAGTGGTTCACCTGACACAGTACTTCCATCCCTTAGAAATATTTGCTTAAAGTCAGGAATAAAGCACGGGAAAACCTAGCAAGCATACAAAGAGTACTATCTGGGACACGTTAGCATTTCTTGAAGATATGATTGATTCAATTGATATGCAACAGCCTTCTGGGATAAATCTAGCAACAAATATTTTAGTTTCCTGAAAACAAAACAAAAACAAGCAATAGAAAAAAGAATGCTTCTTGGCTCAAACCACAGGGCTTCTTCACTGGCGGTTCAGTGCAGGCTTTTTTTGCATGTGTGCTTTTAGAATAGTGTCGCAGATTGCATGTGTTCATCACAGCAACACTTAACACTCATTAAATAATAATGAAACAGGAGGCCTGGATTATTTTGTTTCTCCTGGGTTTGTTCTTATGTGACCTTGGACAAATCCAATTCTTCTCTCCTATCTGATACCACAGATCTGTTTCAGGATGTTTATGAAGAGACTGCTTTGAGAGGTCATCTATAAAAATTATCTCCTTCCCTACCCTCTGGGATCTTCTTCATGACCCTCCTACCGAACGTCTTCACACATAGTTTTAGAGCCCCCGTCAATACCATCTGGGGGACGGTTTGGATGTTTGTGGGCAGTTAATGAGAACTTCAGCTATGCAGTGCTGCCCGAGCTCCTGAGCCGTGGGAGAGCGGGAAACACGGCAAGCCCTACAGCAGCTTTTCCTTATACCTGCCGTTTTCAGCCTCTTACAACTGACAACATAAAACTACTATGTCACGCGATTTCTTCCTACAGCAACCCGCCCACGGTGAAGCGGTTCAAAGGCCCACTCTGGCCGGCCTGGCAGCCGGGCCCTAGGCAGCTACAGCTGTGCTGCACATTGTTTCAGAGGCTCACAAAACACAGCCATCTTGCATCAAGAACGTCGCGAGGCCCAGGGAGAGAGGGTGAGCCCTGTCCCTCGGCCCCGAAGCCGCCACCGGCGAAGCGCTGGCACTCTCCGCGCTGCCCGGCAGGCTGCACCTGGCTGCCCCGCCTCCCCCGGGCGAGAGTCCGCGACGACCAACTTGTCCTCAGGCGACTTGGCCCCGACCCTCCGGACGTGCCCGCGCTTGGCCGGGAGCGAAAGCGGGAAGAGAACCGCGAGTCTCCCGCCCCTGCCGCGCGGCGCGGCGCGGGCCGAAAGTGGGCGCGGGACTCTCCGGCTTCCACTTGCCAGCTTCCTGCTAGGGCGCGTTTTCCACTGGGGCGCGGCGACCGACAGACCGCGGCCTTCTCCCCGCCCCCACGCGAGCCAGGCGCCTCGGGGGCGCGCGCGGGGGTGGTGCCCCTCCCCCCGCAGGCCGGGCGCTGGTCCGCGGCCTGTGCCGCCCTCCCATCCCCCCCACTCGCCCCGCTGCACCCCAAAGCCGGGCTTCGGGGGCTCACGGTGGCGCTCGCACCCGGCGGGAAGGGAGCGCGAGGCGGGGACGGGCCGGGGCGGACGGCGCCTCCGCGGGCCCCGCGGCCCCTCGGCGTGTCTTTTGTGTTTGTACACACCGCGAAAGGCGGCGGGAGGAAGGGGCGGGCGGCGCGCGGGGGAGGAGCGAGCGCGCGCCAGCGAACGAGCGCGCGGGGGGAGGGGCGGGGCGGGGCGCGCGGGGGGCCTGGGCGGGGCCGAGCCTTCCCTCCATTGTGTGTGATTGGCTGGCGCGCGGCGCGGGGCGGGGCGGCGTGTGTAGGGGGTAGCCTCGGTGTCAGCCATCTTTCAATTGTGTTCGCAGCCGTCGCCGCGCCGCCGCCGCTCTCTAACGCCAGCGCCGCCTCTCGCTTGCCGAGCTCCAGCCGAAGGAGAAGGGGGGTAAGTTTCTCCGTCTGCCCGCGTTCCCGGAGCCGGGCCCGGTCCGCCGTCGGTTTCGTAGCAGGCCGCGGAGGGCACCCACAGTCCCTCGGGCTCGACCCGCAAACTTTTTGGCGCAGAAACGGAGACGGGGAGCGAGTTTCCCTCTCCCTCGGGCGGCGGCGGCGGCTCCCCCGTCTCCGCCTCAGCCCAGCGGCGGCACCGCCGCGGTGCCGAGCCTGCTCGCCCTCCCGCGCCGTGGGCTCCCCTTTCTTCGGTGAAATCCCGCCCGCCGCCCCTTCCCGGGACCCCAGACCTTCACCATATCCCGCGCGAGCCCCTCAACTGCCGCCTGCGGGTCCCGGGCCGCAGTTTTTCGGGCGCGAAATGGGTAAAATCGCCGCCGCTTCCCACCCCGGGCTAACTCGCTTTTTGCTGCCTCCCCACAGTTGTGGCTGAGCTTCACCATCTTGTCTCTCTTCTCTGGTCACCGACCATATTTTTCCCCCCCGTTTCTCTCTTCCCCATTTTAAAATGGAAGGAAGAAAAGATTTTAAGAACATTTTTTTTGCCTTTTTTGGAGAAAAAGAAACTTGATGCATATGAAATTCAAAATAACAAAAAAGAACTTTTGCATTTTTGTGGCGAGCGGCACGTGGCAGGGGATGGGGTATTTTCGAACGATTTGCTGTTTGTCTGGTTGGAAGGGAATCGGATACGTTTTGCAATTGTTTCCATTTTGTGCTAGTCTTGGGGAGCCGAGTCGCTTGCTGCCAGCGCGGGGCGCCGGGGCTGACACGGGCAGGTCGGGTACCCGGTACCCAGGGACCCGGGGGAGGCAAAACCAAAAGTTTATGTGGTGCTGGGGTGGGCCGGGCTGTCGGTGTCGAGCGCTAATTAAGCCTGGGTGCGGGGCAGTCGGCTTCCATAGCGAAGCCCGGGAGGACGGGCTTTGTGGAATGCTCACTGGCAATAGCTGTTGTTCTTGTCTTTCGAGACGCCTTTTTATCAACATAACCGTAAAGATACAAACCTCAAGAATGTTTTCAGATATTTACAGCAATCCAACTGCCAAGCGCGAGGGGGGGGCGCGAATGGGGGGGTGAAACCTTTTTCTAATTTTTTTTTTACTGTAATTTGACTCGACCTTTTCTGTGGTTTGGCTTCGTTCATTTGACTTTGTTTGTGATCTAATATTTGCAGGCGTTTCTAATTTCTACTTTAATTAAAGAAACTGAATCAAAACCTATTGGAGTGGTCTCGCTGGTTTTGGCCGTTTGTCGCTTGGAATTGGCAGTATTAATGCTGACAATTTTTTCTAATTTGTTTTAAGTCATATTTGGGTAGTAGACCTGATCCGCGCCCTTTCAGATTAATTATATAACAGCTTTTTTTCTCTATACTGATTAGTTGGGGGGGGCTTCAGGCAGGGAAAATGTGTATGTTTTAGTTGAATATGATGGTTTTTTTTTTTTTTTTTTTTTAATGCTGGTAGGTAAGTAAGGAGGTGCCCATACCATGGCTCGTACAAAGCAGACCGCCCGTAAATCCACCGGTGGTAAAGCACCCAGGAAACAACTGGCTACAAAAGCCGCTCGCAAGAGTGCGCCCTCTACTGGAGGGGTGAAGAAACCTCATCGTTACAGGTATTTTTGAAAGGGGTAGGAAAAAAAGTGTCTTAACAGTATGTCCATGCACTTGAACAAGAAGATGGGTAGGTAACAGTCGTACTTTTTGCTTTGGGGAAAAGATATTTCTCCGTCTTAAGTACTTACTACCACTAGTATATGTATTTATATGCATGTTTGTTTATGGATACGTGTAACTTGGTATCGGGTTTTATTGATAAAATTTTGAAGCTGTAATCCGATCTAAAGTCTAAAGGGACCCAGTACCCAACTGATAATAGGACATTATTAACTAGCCATTATTAAATTTTTTAACTAGTAAATGGTTACTTTTGTGTATACTATGAACACATATATTTTATATGTGTAAATGATTTTGTATATATGTTGTATATATAATTTGAGTGTGTGTGTGTACAAACGCACACATTTTTCCTAGGTTGCCCCTCATCACTTGTAAAGTAATAACTTGCCTTAGAGAGACCAGTAAAGTCCCCATTGATCATAGTTACTTGGTGGTTTTTTTCCCTCCTTTATTACCTCATTTTATTTTGATGTAAGCACTGTTGTTAAGGACATCTACCATTAGAGGGCACAAGTTGCCCAAATTTGCATAAACAGATTTTACAGTGAAGAGCTCATATAGTAGAAGAAATATTTGGGGGTTTAAAAAAAAATAGGGCAGTGACTTAATTTTAGAAAGTTTTCTTCCATGTGGAAGAAACAATGTGAAATCAAGTTTTCAAACGTAATCATAACTGAGGATAGAATAGTGAGGATCGAATACAGCTGTGTCAAGTGAATCAGTAAATTACATGGGCTAAATCTTTTAGGACATTAAATCTAAGGCACAGATGTGGCAAAGGAAAGTGACACTTAAACACGGGAGCGTCTAAGCCATCTTTATTGCCAGCCTAACAGCAAAGATTCTCGTCTTGTTTTTTTAACGGCAGGGCTCCAGCTAACCTGGGCTTGCCTGAAACTCATTATGTAGATGAGGCTGGTATCGAGCCTCCCCAGTGCTGCAAGCATACAGTACCATATTCAGCTCAAAGTTGTGTAATATTTAGCTCAGATGTGTGTGTACAGGTAAAAATTAATGTAGGGATTGATTAACTGCCTTTTCTTTTTTTATTTTTAAAAGTGATCTTTCTCTTAAAAGAATTAAATATTCAGATCATAAAAGTGATCTGTAAAATTCAGTACTGAAGACTAGTTGAGCGGTTCATTCTTTGAAAATTTGCTGAATTACTGCTTTTCTGTGTGTCATATGCTGATTTAGTAACAACTTCTTTAATGTTATCTTTTGAAGGCCTGGTACTGTGGCACTCCGTGAAATCAGACGCTATCAGAAATCCACTGAACTTCTGATCCGCAAACTCCCCTTCCAGCGTCTGGTGCGAGAAATTGCTCAGGATTTCAAAACAGATCTGCGCTTCCAGAGTGCAGCTATTGGTGCTTTGCAGGTAAACTGATGGGTGGGGAAAACCCTTGTTCTTGTTATGATTTGTATCAAAAGCAATTACACATCTTTTTTGTTTTCGTGTAACTTTATTGTTATAAGCCTACGAGGTAGGCTATGAGGTATGATTCACTGTTGATGAAATTTAAAGGTTAAATGGTTCAAGGTAGCTGGGTAGTCGTGGCCTTTAATCCCAGCTCTTGGGAAACTGAGGGAGACTGATCTTTGTGTTCAAGGCTAGCCTGGTCTACACAGTGAGTTCCAGGACAGCCAGGGTTACACATAGAAAACCTGTTTGGAGAAACCTAAATAAATGGTTCAAGGTCATGCACATAAAAATTAAAACCCTAATTTGATTCTAAAGCCTAATACAGTTATGGCATTTAATTTTTTAAGCATTGCATTAAAAGCCATGCTTAACTCTAGCTTGGTTTATGGATGCTGCAGGACATTAGGATAGAGAACTAGAATGCTATTGTCACTTTGGTCATTAGTGACAAAGAAATGTCTTCATGGATGTAAAGAAGCAAATTAGGATGTAGTTTTAATATCTAAATAGAGTAGGCAGTGTTCAAGAATTCTACATTCCAGGTGGGTCTGTAAAGTAACATGGACTGACCACTAGGTTGAAAGGGAACTGTAGAGTTCAAATTAAATAGGTAGCATAGTGTGAATTTAACCTTAGGTCTAATGTTGGAGCCAGTGTTCTGGAGATAGTTGTGTATACTTTGGACAGGATTAAAATGGGAAGTTAACACAAAAATACTTGACAAATGCATAGATATAATTAACCTTGTTTCTCAAAATAAGATGAATAACAGCACAGTTAGAAAGCACGGGGTAGATTGCTGGGCGCCACTGCGCATCACCATTGGAGGATTTTCAAGGTTGCTGTCCTAGCTTTTGCTTTATATATGATAGATGATGGCTTCTACTCCGTCGTATAATTGGTTGAACTGTTTCTGTGGTTAGGCTAAGCTTCATTTGATTGGTCAATTCCAGGAATAGGCATCCATTAAATTCATGGTAGATTGAAATGACTGAAATTTCAACTACCAAAATCCCCCCATATTGTTCCTTAGAATTTTATTTATATTTTAATAGCTGCTTATAAATTCTCTGAACAAATCACAATTTCTAAGAACCCTAAAAGGACTAATGGCTTTTGTTTTCTAATTACTGTTAGTAGACTGTGTCTAACACATCACTCTACTTGGAAGTACAGCCTTTATTTTTATTATTATTGTTGTTATTATTATTATCCTTACATGCCGATAATAAAGCTTTTTCTGTTGAAATTATTAAACATTTTGGTGGGAGAATGCTTGTCTTTTTAAATTAATTCACGTGTAAATGTCCATTGTCAATATTATTCGGTTTCATAGTTACCAGTAAATGATTTTAAGCAAAATGTGCACTTTTTTTTTTTAGTGTCCTGATTTTTGAGTGGACTAACTTTTTTTTATTTAGGTTTATTCTGAAATAATAGCCTGTATAGTATAGTTGAGGGTGACCTTGAACTTTACTTCTCCAGCATATACCTGAAGATGGATTACAGGCATGCTCTACCATGCCTGCTTTATGTGGTGCTTGAGATCAAATCCAAAACCTTGTATATAATAGGCAAACTACACACGCACGCACACGCGCGGGGTTTTTCTGGCTGACCTCCCAAGGGCTGGGATAAAGGTGTTTGCCTCCACTGCCCAGCTAGCCAAGCGTTCTTAACCAGTCACGACCCCAGCTCAAAAGAGGGATCTTGCTGGAGGTGGTGGCCTTGATCATCTAGCACTCCGGGGTTCTAGGCCAGCCAAGACTATGCAGAGTGAGACCTTTTCATAAGATAACTAGGTTTATCTTCCTTCTAAGTTTTTCATGTGTGTATGTGTGCATGCATGCTTGTAGATTAGTTGTGAGATTATAGCTCCAAAAGTGTAGAGATGCTACATAGTAGTCCTGTTCTTTATCTGTATATGTAAGGCCCTAGTACCACAAGACAAAAAGTCTGGTTGAAGTAGGATCTAGAAGCAGATAGGATTCCAAACAGCACTTTAATCTGTGATGACTCAACCTTTATAATTCAAGCACACGAGAGCCCAAGGCAAGGGTGTTGATACAAATTCAAGGCCAGCCTGGGCTATACCAAGAAACCTTGTCTCTTAAAAACAAGTTACTCTATTTTTGGCATTAGAATTATACAGTTTTAAGCTGGGCGTGATGGGGCTTGTTGGTCTGTAATTCTAACACTCATGAATAGTTCCAGGAGGGTTATTAGCATCAGGGTGGACTACATAGCTAGTTCAAGACTAACCTGGAATAACACATATTGTCATTCTGTCTTTTAAAAAGAAGACAGGCATGATAGTGTGTGCCTTTCATTCCAGTAATCCCAGAAATAAGAGAGTAAGACAGGCAAATATTTTGAGTTTGAGTCTAGCCTGGTCTACATAGGAAGTTTGTGGCAGCCAGGGCTATAAAGAAAAACCCTGTCTCAAAATAAGATTCCAGGACAGGCTCCAAAGCTACAGAAAAAACCCTATCTCAAAAAAAAAAAAAAAAAAAAAAAAACAAAAGGATTGTAGGCACCGGAAAGATGCCTTGGTGGGTGGTTAAAAGCTGTTTTTCCTTTATTTCCCATCTATATCAGGCAGCTCACAGCCACCTGTAACTTCAGTTCCAGGGGATCTAATGCTCTTCCTCTTCAGCTTTTGGGGGCACTGGCATGAATGCATGGGTGTGAAGCAGGTACAAGCAGGCTCCCCACACGCCCACACATAACAAATTAATCTTTTTAAAACTGCATCATTAACTTTTAAAAATAGCTTCTCTGTCACCCTTCCCCAACATTCCAAGATCCCTAAAACTGGATGACTTCAAATCCTATGTATTACTTGGGTGGTGTTGCTTTTGTGCACTGCACAGTACTTTATAACTTAGACACAGTAGCGTTACAGTGGTAAAGGAGGTGGGACAGAGCAGTGTACTCCTGTTTTGCAGTCCGAAATGGAGCTTGAATCTAGGGTCTCCTGCTTCCCTGGTAAGCACTCTATCTACACTGAATTATGCCCTGGTTACTGGTTAGCAGTAAAGGAAGCTAGGTTGAGAGTTGTGGAGATGACTACACAACTAAAGAGAAGGAATATAAATAGTTCAGAGAGGTAGATATGGATAATTGGGAATTGGCCGATGGAATGCTTAGCTTTTACCCTAAATGTCAGGAACTTGAACTAAAATGTTTGTATATTAAGAATGGACAGTTTTTGAAACGAGTCAGGTCATAAATGTATTCAGTGTTATAGATTAGCTGTGTGTAGTAGTGTACACTTTTAATCCCAGCACTCAGGAAGAAGAGGCAGGCAGATCTCTGAGTTTGAGGTCAACCTGGTCTTCAAAATGAGTTTCTGGACAGCTGGGGCTACACAGAAAAATAGCCTGAGAAAACAATAGAAAGTGTTATAAATTAATGTCATAACGTGCTTTATCTTATTTTGATACAGGGTCTTAATTGTTTAGACCTGGCTGGCCTAGAAGTCATATTTCCTGCTCTGGGCTCTCTTTACAAGTTTAGTGCTAAAGGGATTTGGGAGCATTTGGTAAAAAGAATTGGGAATATGTGTGTGCTGTGAGTTCAGTAATCTTCCAGAATTCACAACTCTTAGAAGCAAATAGTCTCAGAAACCTGACACCTCTTTAGTTCCTAGAAGTTTGAGCTACCCTTTACAGAGCATTCATCCTAATGCTGAGTTAAACAAGATAAATTGATTTCTTACTGAGAAACTTCTGTTGGTTTCTACGTTGTAAATTCCTTAGAGCAGGCCACAGTGTTGTACTTAGCTCACTGTTATTTTTTTTTTCTTTTTTCTTTTTTTCTTTTTTTTTCTTTTTGGTTTTTCGAGACAGGGTTTCTCTGTGGTTTTGGAGCCTGTCCTGGAACTCCCTTTGTAGACCAGGCTGGCTTCGAACTCACAGAGATCCGCCTACCTCTGCCTCCCGAGTGCGTGCACCACCACCACCCGGCCTTTTACTGTTTTTGAGGCAGGGCCTTGCTAAGTTGTCCAGGCTAGATTTGAACATGTGATCTCCTGCCTCAGCCTCAAAAGTAGGTAGAAGCCTGACCTAGTAGGCCCAGCTGGAGATTTAATTAGGGTTAGGTATAAAAAGCAAACCAGCAAAACTGAACATCTATATGGGAACAAAGCATTACATAGAATGAGATCTCTTAGCAAATTAACTGAAGGATAGTAAAAGCTGACTGATACATAATAGGGCCAATATGAGTGTCAAGTAACTGGAGTATAACTTAATTACCGAGAACATATTCCTCCAGGGAGGCAGATTTTTATAGAAGTGGGGTACTAAGGATTCCTTAAAGGATGAAAGTAGGGGCTGAAGAGAAAGCTTGGTTAAGTGCTTATCTTGCAAACATGAAGGCTTGAGTTCAATCTCTAACATCCATGTAAAAAGCCGTCCGGGGTGGTAGATGCTTTTAAATACTGACAGTAAGTGGAGGTCAGGGGAGAGGGGAGCAGAGAAAATGTATAGTGCAACTATAAAACAATAAAAAGGAAGCATACAAAATAAAGGATAAAGAAAATAAAGCACTCGGCCTAAATTTAAATGTGTGTGTGTTGCTAACAGGCTCAATGGATAACCTGCCTAACCTGGTTGGCTAGTCCCGGATAACCTGCCTAACCTGGTTGGCTAGTCCCAGATTTCCGAGACAGACCTTGTCTCAAAAAACAAAGTTGAGACTGGAAAGGTGGTTCAATCATTAAAGTGCTCCTCATACACGAGTGAGGACCTGGGTTCAGATCCCCAGTACACACTGAAAGAGGGACACGGTGTCTATCATCTCAGTGCCGGGGAATTGGAGATAGGCAGATCCTTAGAACTTGCTGACTTGCCAGCCTAGCTGAGTTGGAGGACTCCAGTTTCAATAAGAAGCTATGTCTCGAAAAATAATGTAAGAGCTGACAAAGGCACCAGTGTCCATCTCTGCCTGATGCATGCAGGCAAGTGGCTCTTGAGGGAACAGTTGATCTCTGGTACACACAAACTTTCCCGCCCAAATCCATACATAAAAGGCAAAAGTATTGAATGTGCTCCAATGACAGAGGACTTGCTTAGTATACACAAAGCCCTCTTCAGCACAGTAATTTGTAAAAATTTTCCGTGAGTATATTTTGTGTTTAGCCATATTCCTCTTCACTTCCTTTGTTTTTGTTTTTTTGAGACAGGGTTTCTCTAGTTTTGGAGCTGTCCTGGAACTCTTGTAGACCAGGATGGCCTTGACCTCACAGAGATCCGCCTGCCTCTGCCTCCCAAGTGCCTGATCTTTGTTAGTATTTGTGAAGCAGAATCTTGGTCTTGTTGTGGGAAGTATTGGTGAAAGGGGTTGCCACTAGGCTGCACTGTCCCGATTCTACCCTAGGAACCCTAGAAACATCTTTCAAAATGAAGCTATTTGTGTGTGTGAGAGAGAATGTGAATGCTAATATGCCATTCAAAGGATAACCTGCAGTAGTTTTTTGGCTGCTTCCATCATGTGGATCCCAGAGAACAAATAATGCCAGCATTTGTGAGTTGTAGGCTTTGGGTTCTCTCTTCCTTATCACATTACATGACAAGTGTCAATGAATGGTAATGAATGGTTCATATTGCTAGCAAGTTTTAGGTGGTAGGATGAAGAAGAAAATACCCTGGGGAATCTTAGAGTGAAATAGGGCAGGACAGGGGGTGGGTAGAGACAGGATCAGCATTCTAGAGGGCACAAAATGTCATTGTGCATTAAAGTTTTAGAAGAAAGTACTTTGGAGCTGGTTAAGCAGATAAAAGTAAACCAATCTGTGCTGTATTCTGGAACCATTAAGTACTCTTGTAGAACTGAAAAACTGGGCGGTGGCGGCCACGCCTTTAATTCCAGCACTTGGAAGGGGAGGCAGAGGGAGGTAAATCTTTTGAGTTTGAGGCCAGCCTGGTCTACAGAGTAAGCCCCAGGACAAGTCTACAAAGCTATGGAGAAACCCTGCCTCGAAAAACGAGAGAAAGAGAGAGAAAATAAAAGAACAAAGAGCAAGATACTGAATTCAGTCCTCACTCAGCACTACAAAGTATAAACAAGAAAGTAGATGGGATCATATGTGCTAGGGACTTGTTCTCCGAATCTCAGCTGCCGTGGTGTCCCTACTGAAGAGATGCTGGCTGAGCTGCATACAATCCCCTTGTAAGGCGGGAATGTTAGAATTGGTTTCTTTGAAGTGTCTTGGTGCTTTGGGTGGTTTTGGTAGATTTTTTTTTTTAGTGTGAACATTTGATTATATTTAAGTTTTGATTAAAAAGTAAGTTTTTAAAGGGTTTTACTATATAAGTGTTGGAAACAATAGTAATTTTTCTTTATTGTTGTTGCAGGAGGCAAGTGAGGCCTATCTGGTTGGCCTTTTTGAAGATACCAACCTGTGTGCTATCCATGCCAAACGTGTAACAATTATGCCAAAAGATATCCAGCTAGCACGCCGCATACGTGGAGAACGTGCTTAAGAGTCCACTATGAGGGGAAACATTTCATTCTCAAAAAAATTTTTTTCCTCTTCTTCCTGTTATCAGTAGTTCTGAATGTTAGATATTTTTTCCATGGGGTCAAAAGGTACCTAAGTATATGATTGCGAGTGGAAAAATAGGGGCAGAAATCAGGTATTGGCAGTTTTCCATTTTCATTTGTGTGTGAATTTTTAATATAAATGCAAGATGTAAAGCATTAATGCAAGCAAAATGTTTCAGTGAACACATTTCAACAGTTCAACTTTATAAAAATTATAAATAAACCTGTTAAAATTTTCTGGACAATGCCAGCATTTGGATTTTTTTAAAATAAGTAAATTTCTTATTGACGGCAACTAAATGGTGTTTGTAGCATTTTTATCATACAGTAGATTCCATCATTCACTATACTTTTCTAACTGAGTTGTCCTACATGCAAGTACATGTTTTTAATGTTGTCTGTCCTCTGTGCTGTTCCTGTAAGTTTGCTATTAAAATACATTAAACTATACCTGCTTTTGGTCTTTATTATTAACCTTACAGATACAAATTTAATATCCAGGGATTTGCTATATCACCTTATGTCTGAGACAGAACTCTTCGAGAGCCCAGGCAATAGTGGTACACACCTTTAATCCCAACACTTGGGAGGCAGAGGCAGTTGGATCTCTTGAGTTTGAAGCCAGCCTGGTCTGCAGATTGAGTTCCAGACAGCCAAAGCTACACAGAAAAACTATGTCTCCAAAAACGTACCACACCCCCCCCCAAAAAAAAAAAAAAGCTTGAGAGACAGAAAAAGTAACTGGAGCACCTGGAAATAATTTGAATAAAGAACCAGAGTGTAATCATCGGTATATACTATATATACTATTAAACCTTTAATAGTAACAAAAATGTGTAAATCTAAAGGTCTTGCTATTCCAAAATGCTGCATATTAAGTTATTCAAGCACAATCATTAATTTGTTTTGGTTAGCATTGGAGTGTTTAAATGTGAAGTGTGGTGACAGGCACTAATAACATGGACTTAGCTGAAACACTGAAGGACATGCAGTATTGACTAATTGCGCAGAGAGCAGACTAGATGGCAGTCTTTTTTTATTCATTTATTTTTATTTTTTTTTAGCAGAAACCAGATTATAGGTGCTTATAGAAATTGGCTGGGGCCAGGTGTGTTAGTCCAGGCCTTTAATCCCAGCGTTTGGAGTCTGTAAAGAGCTTGTTCTTGGTTTCAGTCCTCAGCAGTGTACACGTTGCATGTGATGGCTCACCCTTGTAAGCTAGATGTGGTTTATGCCTTTAAACCCCAGCACTCCGGAGGCAGGAGCAAACATTAATTTTGAGGCCAGCCTGGTCTACAAGGTAGCCAGGGCTGCATAGAAAAACCCTGTCTCCAAAAAAATCTCTAGGACAAATTAGTGCAATTATTTTTAGATTGTTGGTACATTTTGTCATAAATAAAGAATCTTGCTGAATGGAGCACTGACTGACCTTCAGAATGTGCTACAAGTAAGACTTGTTTAAAATTCAAGTAAAAGTATCTCTTGTTTCTTGACCTAGGTCTCCTGTAGCCCTGGTTGTCCTGGAACTCGATATGTACACCAGGTTGGCCTCAAACTCACAGATCCAACTGACTCTGCCTCCCAAGTGCTGGGGTTAAAGATGTGTACCACTAGGCCCAGCTCAAGAACTGATGTATGAATTGCCCTCTGACTTCGATGTGCATGCTGTCTACCCACTCCCGATAGAATTGCAAAAATAATAAAAGTACCACTCTAACCTGGAGCAGTTTTTTGGTTTTGTTTTTGATGTCTTTGTGGACTGGAACTTCTGATGTCTTGGCCGCCACTCTCAGCAAGAATAAGGGAGCTTTAAGAAATTACCAGTTGGGCTGGAGAGATGGCTCAGTGGTTAAGAGCACTGCCTGCTCTTCCAAAGGTCCTGAGTTCAATTCCCAGCAACCACATGGTGGCTTACAACCTCTGTAATGGGGTCTGGTGCCCTCTTCTGACCTTCAGGCAGACTGGGGAGGCAGAGGCAGGTGGATCTCTGAATTCAAGGCCAGCCCTGGTCTACAGAGTAAGATCCAGGATGGGTTCCAAAACTCCTGGCCTCAAACCTCTAATTTTTCCAAATGGGAGACCAGCAGCTTTGAGTGTTATGCTATTGAGTATTGGTCTCACCAGAGTAGCAAACATAGAATATAAGCACTGGCATCCTCGTAGGAATTCTGGTGGATGTGTGTTATATTTATTACCACTATTAACTGCAAAGTTCGAGTAGAGAAAATGTCTGCAGTAAGCTTTACAGTTTAAAAATCCAGGCCCAGGGTTGGAGAGATGGCTCAGTTGTACACTGACTACTCTTCCA
The DNA here is from genome assembly GCF_014885135.2 of Alexandromys fortis. Classification (NCBI taxonomy): domain Eukaryota; kingdom Metazoa; phylum Chordata; class Mammalia; order Rodentia; family Cricetidae; genus Alexandromys; species Alexandromys fortis. The sequence continues at coordinate 8,258,061 of NW_026067925.1, read as the reverse complement.
GAGGACCCGGGTTCTGTTTCCAGCACCCACATGGCTGCTCACAACTGTCTGTAACTCCAGTTTCAGGGGATCCAACACCCTCACACAGTACACACAGGCAAACAAAAATTTTAAAAATCCAGGCTCTGGGCCAATTGCTAGTTTCGTGTTAGGTAACCTCCAGCATCGCCCCTCCCCCAGCTCCACCCACCTTTGCCTCAGTCCTTATGGAGCTGCCCCTGTGTAACAAGAGATGCTCCAGAACAGAGCAACCAGAACACCAGTGTCCATGGGGCCGCATTCTAGTGAGTTCACTGGGAAATGATAGCGTAAAACAAATGGAGATAAATACCTTGTAAAGGAATTGGGGGTGGTGTCTCACATGGCCATCAGCAAGATGTCTTTCAAGTAAAATTCTGAAGGAATAGACAGCAAGCAACATGGTGGGAGAGAAAAGTGTGTCAGGTCCTGCTGGTCCCAATCAGTGCAGACGGCCTGGTGTGCTTGCTCCAGGAACCAGGTGAGGGTGTAGGCGTGGCTGCAGCAAAGAACTGATAAGGAGCCAGAGCTTGCGGGGCGTCAGAAGACCTGCAAGAACACTGGACGGGATGGAAGCCTCCAGGGAGTTATGCAAAGGAGAAGATGGGACAGAGTGTTGGGATGAGATCACTCCGGCTGCTGTGTCACTCACTACTCTAAGAACAGGAAAGCTAACTGTACCGTGATAGAGTAGTTTGGACTTGGTGCTGGGATCCTGGAGGTCTTTGAAAGACAGGATGGCTAAAACTTGGTGGATGTGGGTGTGCCTGAGAAAAGGCACTAGCATTTCTCTCAGGAATTCAAGGTCATGCTTGCTTCTACAAATTAAGTGGGCCTCCCATCAAACGGGGCTAGTGGGAACTGGTGAGTGAGCCCTTGCTGCCAGCCGGAAGACCTGAGGTGCATCCCTGAGATTCAGTGTTGAAGGGGAGCAATAAGGAGAAACTGGCAGTGACGCGGTGTTAGAAAGGATCAGTGAGCGTGTCTAGGAAATCCTGTGAAGTGAGCTCCAGGATGGGGAGGTGGATGCTAACCAGCTGTGTCAGAAGCTGTAGGAAGGAGACTGTTCCTCTTAAGATCTGTTCCCTGCTGAGCAGGGTAGCTTGAGCCTTTAATCCCCACACTCACTGAGACCCTGTCTCAAACAAACATTCTTCACTAAGATTAGACCCTATGCCCATAACAAAAGGAGACATCCTTGACTCACAGTGGGGCAAAAGAACTCCAATCAAAGAAGTACCTCTCTGGGGCAGGTCAAAGGGCAGCATTGGGTCAAGGCGTCCTTAAATCCTGGTCCCCACTGGGAAGCACCCCTGCCTCCCAGGCTGGCAGGCTGAGTTGGTTAACACCCTCCTAGAGAAAACAGCCCCATTCTGACCTAGAATAGTGAGGACAATATTTTTACATTGTAAATCTTTTCATTTGTCCAAACCACCATACCATGGAATTTCTGTCCCTGAAACATATTAATTGCTCAAAATGTAGCTTGGGGCCATGAACCTGTACAAACCGCCAGGGAGTGTGTTCAGGACCGGTTTCCTTTGTGAGTCACTCTGGGCTGCTGTTCATTTCCTTTGCTGATCTCCAGGTCCATCACCAAGAAAACATACTCGTCCTGTAATAAGCCAGCTCCCTAAAGTTGTCCTCAGCTCCACACATCCACAAGTGAACGACTGAATGGATAAATAAATGTAATTTTTTGCCCCTTAGTGGTGGTCCATGCCTTGATCCCAGCACTTGGGCAGTGAAGGCAAGCTGATCTTTGTGAGTTTGAGGCCTATCTGGTTTTCAAAGTGAGTTCCAGGACAACCAGCGCTACCCAGAGAAACCCTATGGGGGGGGGTGGCGGGGAAGCAAAGCTCTCCTGTGACAGACCCAGCTCCCTTCTGAGGGCAGCACTTCCCACAGCTTCCCTCGAGGCCATACCTCACTGATGTGACTCCTCCAACAAATGCGTCATAGGAGACGGACCACAGCAGGGCTTATAAAAACGTGTGTTGTTTCAGGTCACAATGCAATTTCTTTCACTATGTTACTATCCTAAATGTAACAGCTTTCATATTCTAAATGAATTCTTACACATTAAACTTGAAGCAGTTTAATATTAAAAATCATAGTGGAGCCAGGCGGTGGTGGCGCACGCCTTTAATCCCAGCACTTGGGAGGCAGAGGCAGGTGGATCTCTGTGACCTGGTCTACAAGAGCTAGTTCCAGGACAGGCTCCAAAACCACAGAGAAACCCTGTCTCGAAAAAAAAAAATCATAGTGGAGCCGGGCGGTGGTGGTGCACACCTTTAATCCCAGCACTCAGTAGGCAGAGGCAGGCAGGTCTCTGTGAGTTCGAGGCCAGCCTGGTCTACAAAGCAAATTCCAGGACAGCCAGGGCTGCACAGAGAAACCTTGCCTCTGAAGTCAGGATTTGCCTGCCTCTGTCTCCCAACGTTGGGATCCCTGCCATGCGACTCCACACCCAGCCGCTTGCCACTGGTACAGCAGATAGCTGGTGGGCACTGGTGGGCATACAGTGTGAAGTGACTTATGAATGAACATCTTAAAGATTTTTAATTAATGAAAATGCACATCAAACCCATGATTTTAGTTGGCACTAAATTTTGAATCACAGGTGGTTTGGGCAGAGGGGTTTGAAACAAGTTTGAGACACTGTAGGCCAGATTAACAGGTAACTCACTATGTAGCCCAGGCTATCCTTGAACTTTTCCTGCCTGGATCCTCCTGCTTCCCAAGTATTGGGAGAGCGCACGGTTAGTACCACCACACCCTGCTTTTAAAAATATCTTGCTTTCGGATCCTAAGAGAGACTTACATAGATCTAATCTACATGGGAAGTAGAAAAGGACAAGATCTCCTGAGGAAATTGGGAGCATGGGGACCTTGGGAGAGGGTTGAAGAGGAGGGAAGCAGAGAAAAAGGAAGAGCTCAATAAAAATCAATTAAAAAAGAAAGCTGAGAAAGCCAGAGAAAGTTAAAAAAAAATCTCATTTTGTTTTTTGAGATAAGGTTTCTCTGTGTAGCCCTGGCTGACCGGGAACTCACTCTGTAGATCAGGCTGACCTTGAACTCAGAGATCTGCTTGCTTCTGCCTCCTGAGTGCTGGGATTAATGATAGTTTGGTTTTAAAGGTGATGCTGGCAAGAATAAGGAAAAGTGTCAGGGAAAAGTCCAGGTGTAAAAAAAAAAATGCTGGGCTGGAGAGGTGGTTCAGTAGTTAACACTGGCTGCTCTTCCAGAGGACCTGGGTTCGATTCCCGCATCCAAATGGCAGCTCACAACGTCTGTAACTATAGCTCCAGTTCCAGGAGATCTGGCAGTCTCACACAGACATTCATACAGACAAAACACCAAGGCACATGAATAAAAACACAAGCACATATAGAAAAGCTACTTGGTCATCTTATTTGAGCCTAATTCCGAGCGAGGGGAACAGGGGGAGGGAGAGTGAAGTGGCTAGGGTTTAGGCTGTACCTAGCTTCACGTGAAGTCTGCATGTCACCAAGGTAAGACAGGCTCTGCTCACCTAAGCTTCGTTTCCCCGAAGGCAGTACCAAGGCAACCACACTGGCTCCAGGCTGGCCAGCAGATGGCCGCGCATCAGGCTTTTCCTGCAAATCCCAAGCACCATGTGGAGTGTTGGCTGGTACTGCCGGTGCTCTGACCCCAGCCATGACCCTGGTCCCCATTGCTCCAGCTCATGGCTGTCTCCTCCAACCCTTCTTGGAGAAGCTCCCGAGCTCCCTCTGGTCCCCTATGCTTCTTGGGGGCCTGTGCGGGCCGAGTTGGCTCTCCTGGCGGTAGCGGTGCTGGGTCCCCGCTGCCCGCTGCCCTGTCTCTTGTGCCTGGAAAATGTAGTCTGGGTCCTTAACTACCTAGCAAGAAGCCTCTGGGACCTGGGTGAAGCAAAACACGACTGCCAGGTTCCCGCCTATGACCTCCAGTCTTCTGGGCCAAGCCTGCTTATTCCCCTAACTTCAAGTTGGCTGCATGGTCCCCCCATGAGCCCCCCATGGGCAAATAGCTGGAAAAGGTGATGTTGGGGACAATGGGCCCAAGAGGTTTCCCATCTTAGGGTCACCGGCAGGATCAGTTTTAGCAGGTTGTCCAAAAGTCACCAATGAGAAGAGGGAAACCTAAGCCCCAGCGAGCTAGGTCTCCTCAGTCATGAGATGGGGCTGTCCCCCTTAGGGACTCAGCTTCCGTTGAGTGGAGAAGGGACCCGAGAAGGTGGGGGGGGGAGGGCATCCTCCACACAGATGCCACCTCAATGCAGCGTTGCCCTGGCTCTGCTATACCCTAGGCCCTGTCCCAACGGTGTTTGTTTTGTATCTGAGCCTGGGTCCCCCTAGGTTGTCTACCCCTTGAGCCCCAGACCCATGAGTGTTGGCTAAGACACACAGAAGACCATGTGACAATCTCCTACTCAGTGCGCCCATTCTGCCCTGACAGACAGGGTTGCATTTTCCCAAAGTATTGCCTCCCAGTAAGTCCCCAGCTGTTTATCCTTCCTCTGGGAAGGAAATCAAACTCCTGGGTAATATGGTGTGGTATTAAACCAGGCCTTGTCTACTCTTAATTACTATGTATACAGTGTTCTGCCTGTACACCAGGAGAGGGCACCAGATCTCACTACAGATGGTTGTGAGCCACTATGTGGTTGCTGGGAATTGAACTCAGTACCTCTGGAAAAACAGCCAGTGCTCTTAATCTCTGAGCCATCTCTCTAGCCCCTCTTTTTTGTTTTTTTGAGACAGGGTTTCTCCATGTAACAGTCCTGACTCTCGTGGAACCAGGCTGATCTTGAACTCACAGAGATCCACCTGCCTCTGCCTGGGATTAAAGGTGTGTGCCACCACCACCCGGCCCTACTCTAATCGCAATGTGAGGCAAAATCCTTATTCACCCAGGTGACAAGGGGTGGCAAGGTACCATGTGGCTGACAGTGCTGAGTACCCAGAGCCCACAAAGGACAAATCTGTCCTTAGCATAATGAAAGAACCCAGTGTGGTCAGCTTGCACTGGGTGGCTGGCTGGGCGCCTGGTGGGGCAGCAAGGGGAGCTGAACATTGGTCTCTGCTGTTGGCCAATTAGGCAGAAGATGGTGGTGAACCTGGGGAGAGTGAGTCCCTGTGTTGGCTGTCTGTGCAGCGGCCACCCTTGCTGCCGTGATCACTGCCACACAGACCCACTGAGCCAGCACTGGGACGGCTGGGATGGGACTGGCCCACCTCCACAGGGTATGCTTTCCTCACCTGATTGACAGGGCTCCTTGCAGCAATGCCCTTTGGGAGCTGTGGTTTAAATGTGCCCTCCAATGGACTATGTGTTAAAAGGCTTGATTCTGTCCCGGGTGCTACTGGGAGCTGGGACTTTGAGGAAATGGGACCAAGTAGGAGATTTTAAGTCACGGGGGTGTGCCTTTAAAAGAGGTGGTAGGGCACTGGTATTTCCCTCTCTTGTCTCTACCACTGCACCAACCATGATGCCACAGGCCTAAGAGAAAGAGGCGGAAACATCCCAAACTGAGCCCAGATAGACCATCCTTTTTAACCTAATTGTCTCAGTCATTTTTGGTGCCAGCTGACAAAGTAAACACATGTACCTCTTCCCATGCTGTGCCTACCAGAGAGATCCGTCCACACGGCTCGTCCTCAGGCACCCAGGTCCCCTGACAGCAGGGTTGTCCTTCCTCATCCCGAGTCCCCGGAGATCCCGACTCCCATCCATCTCTCAGTTCAGGCCAAGCACACAAATAAACGTGCCTCTTCGTGTTCTGCCCACCCAAGTTCTGCAGGTCATCTCGAGTGGGGTTGCAGGACTTCAGCTGTCCCACTTTCTCTTGGTGCCAGCATATCCGGCAGAGCCATCTGTAAGTCAGGCCTGAGTCCATTCCTTCTCCGCCAACTGATCACAAGGGACATTCTTTGAGGTCCTAGGAACAGCGTCAGTGAAGCAAGAGTCATTGTGGAGGTGTCTGAGCCACCTGCTCACACAGCTTACCTGTGCCTTCTGTGCCGGCTGGTGCCCAATCGCTCCTGTGCCATCTCCACAGGGTGACAGGCTGCTGCTGTGCAAGCCCAGCTCATGACTCAGTGGGTGAGGGGGCGTGCAGTCGATGCTGGCTGGCTACTTGATGATGACCCATGGCCCGGAGTCAGTGACCACCTGGGAATATACCACACTCTGTTTTGTCCGTCCCCTAACCCTGGAGGTGGGAGCTACATTTCTCTTGGTAGAGCTTGCCTAAGCCGCAGCCAATGTCTCCACTGGCCAAAGCCCCTTGAAACATTCTTGGATCTGCTGGATCGCAGAGCCAAGTGGAATCGGAAGGAGTGCTACACCCCTGAAATCCCAACCCGCAAGAAGTTAAAGCAGAATTGCCCTGAGTTCAAACCCAGCCTGAGCTACTTAGCAAGTTCAAACCTAGCAAAACATGAAGACCTGAGTCCAGATCCTTGGCACACATGAAAGGCAGGCACTGTAGTATGTGCATGTAAGCCAGTGCTGGGGAGGAAGACAGGGGATCTCATGGCTTGCTGGCCAGCCAGCCAATCAGTGAGCTCCAGGTTCAGTTAGAGACCCCCACCTCAAAAATTAAAGCAGAGGGCAGAGAGATGGCTCAGAGATTAAGAGCACTGGTTGCTCTTCCACAGGTCCTGAGTTCAATTCTCAGCAACCACATAGTGGCTCACAACCATCTGTAATGAGATCTGGTGCCCTCTTCTGGCCTGCAAGCACCAGAACACTGTATACATAATAAATAAATAAAATCTTTAAAGAAAATTAAAGTGGAGAAGCAATTAAGGAAGTCAATCTCTGGCCTACACACAGACACAGAGACACACACCAACACAGGCACTCACCCCCTACGTACACAGATACAAGCAAACAATACACACACATACAGAGGTGCTTACCCCCTATGTATACAGGCACATATGAACAATATATATACACACAAAATAAATTAAACATCCAGGTGCTGCTGCTTGGATTGCTGCAGAAAATATTTTTGCTCTGTTTTTTTTTATTGCCCCAAATTATTTGCTTGATGCTTCTTTAATCCAGTCTCTTAATTTTCTTAATATGTTACTAATGTTTTGCTTCTTTTTTTTTTACCTAAATAAGATATCCTAAACAATGGCGTCTGTAGTAAGCTGATTATTTCTTATTTTTAAGTAAAGTAAGTGCTTAAGATTTAAAATAAAAAGTCACGTGTTGTGTGATGTTTAACTCTTGGCTTTTTGAGGGACCTACCACTCAACCCCCAAATAAACCACACACGGAGGTTTAGTCTTAGTTATGAATGCCCGGCCTTAACTTGGCTTGTTTCTTGCCAGCTTTTCTTAAATTAACTCGACCACCTTTTGCCTCTGGGCTTTTATCTCTCTCTACTTCTGTGTACCTCTTTCCTTCTTACTCTGTAGCTGGCTGGGTGTCCCTGATGTCCTCCTGTCCTTGTTCTCTGGCTCCTTGCTCTCTCTTCCCAGATTTCTTCTTCTCTTTATACCCTCTGCCTGCTAGCCACGCCTATCCTTGCTCCTGCCTCTCTATTGGCCGTTCATCTCTTTATTAGAACCATCGGTGTTTTAGGCAGGCTCAGTAACACAGCTTCACAGAATTAAACAAATGCAGCGTAAACAAGAGTCACACACCTGAAAATAATATTCCCCAACAGTCAGGCATCTGGTGTGGTGATGCATGCCTTTAATCCCATCTCAAGCACTTGTTACTATAGCTAGAGCCCACCTTTCCCAGAGTTCCTTGCAGCTACATGCATCCATAGAATATTAATTCCATACGTGGTACAACTGGAGTGATGCCCCCCCCCCCATTTTCAAGCCTTGGCTACGATGTGCTTTGCTCTTCCTTAGAACTCATGGTCCTCCTGTCTCTGCATCCCAAGCTCTGAGGTGATAGGCGGGAACCACGTGGGTGGCTCTAGCCATGTGCTTTCTAAACGTTCTTTCCCTTATCCATGGGCCGGAACCAAGTGAGAGGGAACTGTAACATGTGGGTGAGAATAGTGCCGCAGGAGACAGCAGGACAGAAAACGGAGGACCTCTTGGTTCCTGGGTGGTCAATGTATCTATCAGCTCGCATCACCATAGCCGACAGCTGAAATAAAGCAACCTAACAAGCAGAAAGGTTGTTTTGGCTCACAGTTGAAGGAGTTTCAGTCTTCGGTCCGTTGGCCCATTGCTTTTTGTTGAGATAACAGCACATCATGGTGGAAGCCTATGATGGTGCCTTGTGGTGGCCAAAGGCTGGGAGAGAGGAGACCAACCTCTTTAAGGGCACATCACCAATGACCCTACTCTCTTAAAGTTTCCACCATCTTCCAATAGTGCTGGAAACCAAGCCTTCAACACACAGGTCTATAGGGATCACCCAGACCCAAGCTCTGCAATGTGAAGTGTCAGAGCTTAGTCACCTCTATGTCTCTTTAGGTTGATACGTATATGAGAGAAAGTAAGTGTCTGTCTTGTGGGGGCCCACTTTGGGGACCTCTGGTACACCAGCTTAATCTGTACCCCAATCTGCACCAATGGTATAAGTGCCTCAAGTCCTGTGACCTAATCCTCCCTGAGGCAAAATCACAGTTTGAATTCCTGTGCTGGGAAAAGCCCAACCACTGCTCAGAAGCTACCCAGCCACATTGCTTACTGGTCCCAACACCAGCCTGTGGGAATCCAGAAGAGAAGAAAGTGACCTTAAAATGGAGCATTTGGGTTGGGTGATGACATACACCTTTAATCCCAGGACGAGAGAGAGAGAGAGAGAGAGAGAGAGAGAGAGAGAGAGAGAGAGAGAGAGAGAGAGAGNNGAGAGAGAGAGAGAGAGAGAGAGAGGGAGAGAGAGAGAGAGAGAGAGAGAGAGAGAGGGTTGGGGGGGCAGGTGGATCTCTGAGTTCAAGGCTGGCCTGGTCTACAGAGCAAGTTCCAGGACAGCCAGGGCTATGCAGAAAAACACTGTTTAAAAAAAACCCCACAAACAAACAAAAACATGACAAAACAAACAAAAAAAGATGAGATTTTGGGGGAAGACCCTGAAAATCTGATGGTGACCTTAAGGTAGAGGTAGGATTGGGGTGGATGGACCTGAGAGGCAACTGAAACAAGGGGAAACTGAGTGAAAAGATGAATGGAGGTGGAGGGATGGCAGATCTTCATAGAGTGTCAACTTGACACAGTCTAGAGTCGCCTGGGGAAGAGTGTCTCAGTGAGGGCTTACATAGATCACTTTGCTCTGTAGGCATGTCTATGTAAATCGCCTTGTTCTGTAGGCATGTCTTATGTAGACTGGTTTGCTCTATGGTTTGTTCTGTAGGTATGTCTATGTAAATTAGCTTGTTCTGTAGGCATGTCTGTGTAGATTGGTTTGTTCTATGGTTTGTTCTGTAGGCCTGTCTATGTAGTTTGGTTTGTTCTGTAGGTATGTCTATGTAGATTGGTTTGTTCTGTAGGCATGTCTTTGGGGAATTGTCTTGATAATGTCAGTTGAGGTGGGAAGATTTGCCCATTGTGGGCAGCATCATCCCCTGGGCAGGGAGATTCTGAACTGTGTGAGTGAAGGCGGCAAGCTGAACCCTAGCTAGCGTGCCTGCATGACTCCATTGTTCTCTGCTCTTGGCTGTGGACTTGATGGAACTGGCTGCTTCGGGCGCCTCCTGCCTTGACTCTCTTACAACGACGTCTGTAACCTGGAATTGTGAGCCAAATAAGGCCTTTCTCCTTAAAGTTGTTTTGGCTGGGGCATTTTATTACAGCTACAGGGAAAGAGACGAAGATGTGGGACAAGGGAAAGAGATGCAATCTGAAGCCAGCTTAAACGTAGACCAGTGCTTTGGGGCTTAGATGCCACATGACAAATTCACAGGTTTAGCTTTCTAAAAGCTTTTTATGTTTCTATTAAAGATCTATCTGAAGCCGGGCAGTGGTGGCGCACGCCTTTAATTCCAGCACTCAGGAGGCAGAGGCAGGCGGATCTCTGTGAGTTCAAGGCCAGTGATTTCCAGGACAGCTAGGGTTATTGCACAGAGAAACACTGTCTCAAAAAACAAGAAATGGCAGCTTCTTCTCAAATCTGCTTTAGGCTAAGATTCCTACATACAGGAAGAAGCGGATTCTTCCTGGTGTCTGGGAATGCACACCTTCCTCTCTTTTGAAGTTTTTTTGTTTTGTTTTTTCGAGACAGGGTTTCTCTGTGGTTTTGGAGCCTGTCCTGTAACTAGCTCCTGTAGACCAGGCTGGTCTCAAACTCACAGAGATCTGCCTGCCTCTGCCTCCCTAGTGCTGGGATTAAAGGCGTGCGCCACCACCGCCCGGCTTGAAGTTTTTGTTTTATTTTTGCTAGGGTTGGAACTCAAGGCTTCATACATGCTGGGCAAGCACTTTACCATTGAGCTGATTCCCCTATCCAGCCCTCACTTTTTATCTCCTAATGGACAATGAGAGTCGGCATGCATCTGGAGAGTTCTAGAGTGCTGTGCATCACAGACTTCTGAGGGGAGAGGTTGAAGCCCCTGCAACAGCAGGTAGCAGGGATGCCATAGCCAGCAAGGTCCAGCAAACCTCTTGTCTCTGCATTCTCTCTCTCTCTCTCTCTCTCTCTCTCTCTCTCTCTCTCTCTCTCTCTCTCTCTCTCTGTGTGTGTGTGTGTGTGCTAGGGTTACAGACACCTGGCTGACCTCAGGTTCTTGGGCTTGTGCAGCAAATGCTCTATACACTAAGCAGTCTCTGAAGCCATCAGAGGTCACAGGACCAGGTATCAGCAAGCCACCATGCTCAGAATTGCCAAGAAACAGCCAGCCACAGTCCCAGAGAGACACTTTTAAGGTTACTTGGCAAGGCGCTCTGGAGACCCAGGCCTATGAAGCCGGGCAGGCTCTTGGAGTCCACTTGTGACAGCTCTCAGGCCCTCCTTTGCCAGACTCCATGGGAAGTCCCCACCTCCTCATGGCCCAGGCTAGAAATGTGGACTTTGGGGTTGGGGAGCCCTTGGGTCCCAATGCCAATTCCCCAGGCATCAGCTGTGTGACCTTGGTCACGTGGAAGCTGGGAAGCCACAGCTCAGTCAGTGATGGAATCAGATCTCCTGAGGCCCTGCGAGTTAATGGAATGCCATCGGTGGTGGAGCTGGGAATGATGGCCTCCCAGCAAAGGCAGGATCCTGTCCTCTGAGGAGCTGCAAAAACGTGACTGCTTCATGTGCTGGTCTCTGCTTTAGCACAGAATTTAGGCTGTCGGCAAACCATCAAACCTGAGTGATACCCTGTCCCAGGGGCTAACCATGACACTGTGGAGTTCTTAGACACAGTGGCGGGCATATCCAGGGCCAGGACAATACCCTGAACTCTCCGAGTGGGTTTTTTGAAGGGGAAGCCATTGAGGCTCAGCTCTATCATGGCTTCCATGACCAATGGCAATGTGCAAGGCTCATTTGGCTGATGGCCAAGGGTATCTCCACTCCCACAGAGTGGAAAAGGAGAGTGAGAAGGGAAAGGGATTGCCCTCCAAGTCTGTCCAAAGTTGCTGAGACAGTCTCAGCCTTCTCTTTTTCTCTCCTTCTCTCTCTCTGCCTCAGTTACTTGACCTATAGAATGATACCATCACCTGCTGGGCATGGAGGCACACGCCTTTAATCCCAGCACTTGGGAGGCACAGGCAGGTGGATCTCTGTGTGAGGCCAACCTGGTCTACAAAATGAGGTCCAGGACAGCCAAAACTGTTGCAGAGAGCAACCCTGTGTTTGTGTGTGCTTCAGTTTGTGTGTGCCTGTGTTTGTGTAGGTTTGAGTTTGTGTTCCTATAGTTTGTGTGCCTGCGTTTGTGAGCTTTTTTTTTGTTTGTTTGTTTTTTGAGATAGGGTTTCTCTGTGGCTTTGGAACCTGTCCTGGAACTAGCTCTTGTAGACCAGGCTAGTCCCAAGTGCTGGGATTAAAGGCATGCACTACCACTGCCTGGCAGTTTGTGAGTTTTATATATATTTAAGTGTGTGTTAAAAGTTGGATGATTGTGTGTGTGTAGGTGTTTGCATGTGTGTGTTCATGTATGTTTTTGTATTTGTGTCTGTATTTGTATGTGTGTTGTATTTTTATTTGTGTTTGTTTGAGACACTGACTAGGAAGCTCAGGCTGGCCTCAGACGTACGGCAATCCTCCCAAGTGCTGGAATTAAAGGGGTTCACAACCACACCCATCTTTATTATGGGTTATTAAGTCATGTGACCAGGAGTGCCTGGCAGGAGGTCAACTCAGTGAGGAGGCTGTTTCAGCCTTGGGGCCCAGTCTACTCTCCTGCCTCACTCCTTCTGGAGACAGGTCCAGTGCCCGGAGGAACCACTGCTCTTCCCTGCCTTCTCTCTGCCTCCTCCTGCCTGTCACTGTCGCCTTTCTGCAGGCTCTGGCGTCTCATCTTGAGTCACGGCAGCACATGGACCCGGGCAGCTCAGCTCACCGGGCAGCAGGCCCAGAGGTGTTGATCCTTGTGCTCCGTGACATCCCAGTCAGTTCAACCTTCAGTCAGGCTCTCTGCCCTGCTCTACTTACCCCAGGAGCGGTGGGCATGGGGGATGCTGCTGCTGTGGGGGGCGGGGGTCCGCACCTGGTCTGCAAGTCACATCCAACCAGCCCCAGATCCCAGTGACCACATTCAGTAGCGTCCATCATCCAGCCATGTTCCGTGGCCACTGGACGGAGGATGAGACCATCCAGTGTCTCAGAGATCCAGACTCCCCGAAGAGCTACCTTACGGACAATTACTCTGGCATGGGAAGACAGGGCCCAGAGAGCACTCGTGCTTTTGACCCAGAAGGGTCACTTCCAGGTGTAGCTGATGGGCCAACGCTAGTCCATTAGTCAGAGCTCAGAGCTATGGAAGACGGAAGTGCCTGTGTTGTACTCACTGGGCAAACAAAGCCTGTTCAGCCTGAGTAAGAGCCAGATTAGAGGCAGGTCAGTTCTTGCCTGGATATGGAAACTGGAACCTTCCTAGCTGCCTCTGTCCTTCATCTGTTCCTTGCCCCCCAGAGGACAGCATGTGGGACGCGGCCACTGCTTCCGTGCCATCCTCATTCCTAGGAAACACATCTCTACCCATCCCTGGCCTGGCACAGCTCCATCTTGGTCCTTATCCAGTCTTACCCAGGTCCCTGCTGCCCAGGAACCTCTGCTGGATTTCCCTGACACCTCTAGGGATGTTCCACCCACGTCTGCTCACTGGTCTCTTTAGTAGCCATCAAAATGAACAGAGCAGAATGGGGGTTGGGGTTTGAAGTGGAGATGAAGCAAGATAGCAACAAGTGGGGCCTGCCACTCAGAGGCCCAGGAACACCTGAGCTGTCCATGCTTTTGGCCACACACCCTGTCTGGGTACCGGAGGGCCAAGAGCAACGGAAAGTCTCCCATGCAGACAGGGACAGCTTGGGACTTGTTCGACTTGGCTTCACGTTCAACCTGGAGACATGCTGCATGACAGGCTGCAGGCAAGGGTAGCTTCAGGGCCTGGGGACAGCAGTAGGTTGTCTGGCCTCTCCACCTTGCTTCTGGCCATTTCTGGAGCCTGCAATGAGAAAGGACCACTATCTGCTTGGATAGTTGGAAGGTTTTGGATTGTGTTAGATTTAACAGGAAAATCTGCAAAGATACACCAGAGCCCCATCCTTGGGGGGGATCCCTGGGGCTAATAATGAATGGATAGTGAGAAAGTCATGTCTCGAGAGCCTGGTCTCCTTCCCTTCCCCTTCCTTATGGTTCTGGATCTTTTCCTTTTATATGAAACCATGGGTTACACCCCTGCCCCCGAATTCTTGTTATTTAGGAATCAAGCTGAATCAGGGCCCTTTCTGACATCTCTGTGCTGGGTCCTGGAACACACAGCACTGGCCCACCCTAATTACATTCAGCTTTTTAATCTTTTATTTTCTGATTCAGGCTTTCTCTGTGTGACAGCCCTAGCTGTCCTGGAACTCCATTTGTAGACCAGGCTAGCCTCACGGAGATCCGCCTGCCTCTGCCTCCTGCGTGTGCAAGGTTTCAAGGTGTGCTATCCCACTCCCGGCTCGTTTGCATCTCATACAGCCTAATTATCTGCGCATGTGCGCACACCTTCAGTCCCAGCACTCAGGGGGCAGAGGCAGGAAGATCTCTGTGAATCACGCCAGCCTGGTCAACAAAACGAGCTCCAGGACAGCCAGGACTACACAGAGAAACACGGTCTCAAAACCAAACAAAAACAAACAAGAAGAAAAGGAAGAGGTGGAGGAGTTATTGAGGATTTGGGACTGGCCAACTCAGAGAGTTCCATGCCCTCTTCCAGCCTCCCTGGGCACCATGGTGCACAGTCACACAGACAACACACCCATACACGTAAAAGGAAAAGCACAAACGTTCCCTGGAGCTGGTTTTTAGAGCAACTGGAAAGCACCCAGCGTGGCTACTGAGAACAAGCTGGCTTTCCGCAAGAGCAGTGAGACCGCTCTTCACCACGGAGCCCTCTCTCCAGCCCCAGTAATGACTGAAAAATTTAAAATTAGTGGGACAGCTGGATAGAAAAATGCTCCTGGTCTGCATTTAGATTTCACCAACTATGCAGCTGAAAAGGCAGATGTCTATACTCTAGCTGTTCTAGCCATAATAAAGATTTTAAAATGGCCGAGTCAATCAGAGTTTTTCAATTTAAATGAATTAAAATTAAAAAAGAAAATTAGTTCAGACTGGTATCTGAGCCCTCAGGAGACAAAGGTGAATGGAGAAAATAAATAAGGAGATGTCTGAAACCTAACAAGAGGCAGGGCCATCTTTGCAGTCAAAGCCAACCTGATCTACAGATAGAGTTCCAGGTCAGCCAGAGCTACATAGTAAGACCCTATCTAAACAATTTCTGTAATGTCATGAGTTCCATAAGGGCAGGTGGCTGGCTGGGCTGGTGGTTCCTTTGGTAGCCAGCTCAGAACCAGCAGGTGTGTGCTTGCTCACTCCTGTCTCCCAGGTGTCCGGGCCCCGCCTCCATCTCTGTGTGGAGACCTGTCGGACCAGTATTTGCTCAACCCTAACCCTTGGATGACCAAAGAGTGCATCAAATCCAGCATGCCCAAAACTGCCTCCTGAATCAGATGCCAGTGGCGGAACCAGCAAGGCCTGTCTTAATCTAAGTTAATGAGCCTGCGAGGCTGGTTTGCTCTTTCCCAAGCACCCTGTCCCAATCCCAGCCTTAAACATGGCTACAGATACAGCTCTGTCTTCTTCCTGCCTCTCCCTTCTTGAACTTTCATTGTCTCTGCCCTTATTGTGTGTTTCACACCTACATTTTATTATATTATATTTTTCGAGACAGGGTTTCTCTGTGTAGCCCTGGCTGTCCTGGAAGTCGCTCTGCCGACCAGAGTGGTCTTGAACTTAGATCCACCTGCCTTTAATCCCAGCCCTTGGAAGGCTGAGACAGGCAGATCTTGTGAGTTCGAGGCCAGCCTGGTCTACAAAGTGAGTTTCAGGACAGTAGCCAGGGCTACACAGAGAAACCCTGTCTCGAAAAACAAAAATAACAACAACAACAAAGGAAGACCTTTGTGTTTGCTTTGTAGCAATAACTTGTATTTAAGTCAAGGACTTAACTTTGGGCGATCCTCTCGTCTCTGCCTCCAGAGTGCAGAATTACAAGCTTGCCACTACCACCTGGCATCGAAAATATTTTCAATGAATATTTGAGAACTCCAGACTTTGTATGGGGAATGAGCTTGCTGCGTGGGCACTGGGATCTGACTTATTAGCACAAGGTGAGGGCAGGGATGGCAGCGGCTGGTAGGGCCCTTCCTGATCGATCTGTCCTCTTCTGTAACCACAACTGCGGCTGGGCCAGAGAATCCTGGAGGAAGGAACTTCGCGCCCTTATTGCACCAGCAGCAGCAGGGCTGTTTGGATGCCAGAGAAACCTACCCGGGAGGAGGAACCCGGCCCCTGCAGAAGGGCGCCCGGTGTCTCAGTGCGTGCGCGCTCCTGGGGGCGCGCGCTCAGCCGTCCGGACTCCACCGTTGAGGACCTGGCTTACAAACGCGAGCCCGGCCTTGGTCCGTGGCGTCTGCGACAAGCCACCGACTGGGTCCCGGACCAATGAACCCCAGCTCTAGTGAGCCGGCGATTCCAAGGGTCCCAAGTGTCCCCGGCTCCCCTAGGTCCCAGGCTCCCTGCCGCCTTCCCCCGGAGGCTTTTTCTTTCTTAAGGCCGACAAGGCGGGGTCATCTACCGCGAAGACGAAAATCTTTCCAGGAAGTTTGTACCTATTAATATTCCAATTCCTGGCAGCAGCTCTCTGCGCCAGGGCGGGGCCGGGGCGGACCTTGCAGCCGCTCCTACTACCGAGTGTCCACCGCTGGCCCAAGGCAAGGGCTGGAGGGGCAGCCCCCTAGGTCCCCTCTCCCACGGCGCGAGTAGGACCTGCTCCAATGCTCGAGGCGCCAGAGCCCGGCGGCTTGCCCGCGAGCAGCGAGCGGTGGGACCCGGGGGATCCCGAGGCCCAGACGAAACCAAGAGCTGGGACACGGGAGGGGGATGGGAGAGGGACCAGAGAAATCCTTGCCTGGGAGAGAGGGCTGTGGGTCAACTGGAGGCCGGCGCTTAGGCTGCGCTCCCCTCGCCCCCTAGCAAGCTGGTCCGGGATGCAGGCGCCCTCGGAGAGCGGGAGACCACGAGTCCCAGGACCCTAGAGAGGTTGGGACCCCGATTCTGACCTTGCTATGGTAACACAGCCGCAGGGCTCTGCAGCAGAAATTTGATATTTGAAATCTTGTGGGCTCATCGCCACCACCTTGCACGGCTGTCATTATCTCCGATCACAGACGCAGAAATTGGAGCTCAAGAGTAGTTAAGTGACTGGCGCGCTGGAGGTCGTAGTGTTGTTACCACCGCAAGGTCCCGTGTTTGAGACAGGAGCTCCTAGAAGGAAGGGCAGCCGTTTTCTTCTGGTAGCGGCCAACAGACTCCTCAGCACAGGGAACCGCAGGACCCACCCGGCGCTTGCTGGATTTGCAGAAGCTCTTTCGGAGCAGAGTGCCAGCTCTGCCTTTCTATCTGGTCACACGTGGGACATAAATCATTTTGTAAAACACTGACTTTGTAACACCGCTGGGGCTTATGTAGATAAGCCTGACCTGGAGTATAGGCTTCTGACCCCAGCACACATCGACTGCTAACTGACCCCGAGAATGACTTTAATTACGTTCCTATGTCACACAGTCTTCCTCAGACGCTATGACATTCTTCCTACCCTGTGCTCCTAGGGACTCTGTCCAGCTCTGCGTGGAGGGCACTGCCACCGGTCACCAGCACTGAGACATGGAAGGACGAAGGTAGTGTCTCATAGCCTCCCCTCCCCCCTCTCCAACCTTCAGGGTCTCTACCAAGATGGCCTGCTCCCGTGGGCCTGAGAGAGGCTCTAACAAAATTTGTTATCTTAGGGTAGGGTTTGCTAACTAGCAAGTCTTCCTCATAGCCTCAAATGGAGTGGGAGACCCACCAGTGGTGGGTGGCCTCTCTTCTGCTCCTTGGGGTGCCAGGTGTAGAGATGTCACGTGCACATTTCAGCGTCTCCCTGAACACGGTCAGCAGGAAGTGCGTTCTGGAAGCTTAAGTCCACAAGCATGGCTGCCTCCTCAGCTCTCAACCTGGTCTATAAAGCGTTCTTTCGGCTTCTGTTTTCCTTCGCACCCAGAAGGTGCGACGAGAAGGCCCCGTGAAACACTTGCACTGGGTTCAGCTTGGGTGAGCCGGGAAACGCATTGCCTTCCCCTTGGGCTGCAGAAACCTGCTGGGTTGCCGCGCACAGGTCCCCGGAACAATGGTTGGTGGCATCAGCTATTTTAATGCAGAGCTAGGCACACAATCCTTGCTAAAAATAAATACAAAGGAAAACCCCAAAGCAGCTAAGCCTATTTTCATACCTTTTATTTTATTTTTTTCTTGCTTGGGCTCTTTTGTCTTCCTCCTGTTACTTGGTGGCTGGTTTTCCTCCAAGGGCCCACTCTGAGTCTGAGTGTGGTGGTGTCGTTCCAGGTCCTGGACGTGCAGCCACAGACAGAAAAAGAGGGGAGGAAGGGGACGATCTCAGGACCATTTCTCTGAGTGAAATTTACGTTAAGTGCGATGACGGACCCCCTTCAGAGACAGGGGGGAGCTCAGGGGTGAGGACCTTCTCCCACGGCCCAGTCCTTCTGTGGGGAGAGGGAATTTGGAAAGCACCGCTGAGAAGTATCTCGCCCCACAGCAGAGGACAAATCCTGGGTTACTTTGGTTCCAGGGGGCGTCACCTCATCACTTTAGAGAGGAAACAAGAGTGACAAATGTCTGTGAGGATATCGAGGCTGGAACCAGTGATCTCTCTTTTTGTGGAGACTGATCTTTTGAGGGGCAGTAGTGCAGATTTTCTCTGACAACCTCTCCCCACTTCCTGCGCAACTGGCAGGATGGGGACGCACCTCCGGTCCAATCGGAAGGATGCTTTGGGTCAGGGACCTCGGACCTGGCCAGGAGCCAGAGCTACTTGCACTACTGGCTTGCTGCGGGGTACTTGAGAGTCCCCTCCTGCGGAAACACGGCTCTGACTTTTCTTGTCTGTCTCATTACTACTGAGCCCACAGTGCCTTGGCACCCGCCCTGGGAAGTCAGAAATGAGGTTCTGCTCCCAGAAGGGAGGAGACCTGGTAAAGGGTTAATGCTGGCAGTATCCTAGGTGCCCTAGACCATAAGAGCTCCACCGGTTAACTGGGAGCAGAGGGCCCAACCTGGGCAGGGAGCTGTGGGCAGAACTGGTCTCTAAGGATGAGGGAGGCCCCAGCTTCCCTCTGTGTCCCCCAGTCCTACGACAGTGGATCCTTGGGCTGCTGCCACAGAACACTGCCCGGCATTACACTTGGGTCCTCTCACTGTGATATTTTCTCCAGGATTTGTGTGATATTCTACTGTGAGTCTCCAGTTCCCGTTTATGTATTTCAGTACTTATAAAGATTTTGGGGGCTAGAGGGTTAAGAGCACTGGTTGAGCTTCTAGAGGACCCGGGTTCAATTTGCAGCACCCACTTGGCTGCTCACAATTGTATTCACTTTCTGCTCCAGGAGATCAGGCGCCCTCTTCTGGCCTCTTCGGACATGCACACAGACATACAAGAAGGTTAAAAACACCCATACACAGACACTAAAACAGTTTTTCTTCCTGGGTAGTGATGATGCACTCGGGAGGCAGATCTCAGTGAGTTCAAGGCCAGCATGGTCTACAGAGCGAGTTCCAGGACAGGCTCCAAAGTTACAGAGAAAACCTTTTTCTAAAAACCTATTTTTCTTTCTTTCTTTTAAGATTTACTTATTTATTATGTATACAACACTCCTTCCATGTATGCCTGCATGCCAGAAGAGGGCACCAGAGCTCATTACAGATGGTTGTGAGCCACCATGTGGTTGCTGGGAATTGAACTCAGATCCTCTGGAAGAGCAGTCAGTGCTCTTAACCTCTGAGCCATCTCTCCAGCCTCCTTCCTTCCTTCCTTCTTTCCTTCCTTCCTTCCTTCCTTCCTTCCTTCCTTCCTTCCTTCTTCCTTCCTTCTTTCTTTTCTTAGTTTTTTTTTTTTCGAGACAGTGTTTCTTTGTGTAGCCCTGGCTGTCTTGTCTTGGAACTCACTCTGTAGACCAGGCTGACCTTGAACTCATAGAGATCCACCTGCCTCTGTCCCCCTTCTGTTGTGATTAAAGGCATGTGCCACTACTGCCTGGCTTTCTCTTATTGTTGTTATTGTCTTGTTTTCCAAGACAGATTCTTATTATATTCCTGCCAATGACCTTCAAATTCAGTCCTCTTGACTCCCCCCCCCCCATGCTAGGATTACTGGTAGGTCCTGTCATGCCTGGCTTTTATAATGCTTTTGCCTACATATGCAGCCGCATGGTTCAGAGTTCTTTCTTTGTGGGGTTGGGGGTAGAATTCAGGTCCTCCTGAATGCAAGGCGATCAGTTTACCCTGGAGCTGTACCCGAGCCCAGCAGTTCAAAATGTAAAAAGGCAAAAGGGAACCCGTCAAGTGTGGTGGCACGTACTTTTGGTCACAGCTGCCCAGGAGGCTGAGGCTGGGTCCTCAAGCCTTTTTTGAGACCAGTCCAGGGCAATGGAGCAAGACTCCAGCTTTTTGTTGGCAGTATCTTTTACACACTTGTTTATTTACTTTGTCTCCATGTGTGGGTGCACCCATGTGCCACGGCACGGATGTGGAGGCAGGAGGATGACTTGGGCATCAGCTCGGTCCATCCACTATGTGAGTCCCAGGAACCAAACTCTAGCTGTCAGACTTGATGGTGAAAGCCTTTCCCGCCTTGCCAGTTCTCATTGTTTACATTGTCTTTGGTTTTTGATTGTTTTAAGACTGGGGATCTTTCTATACGTCTCAGGCTGGTCTTGAACTTAGAGCGCAATCCTCCAGCCTCAGCTTTCCCAGTGCCATTTAAGGAAATCCAACAAGGTCCTGGTACATGCTAGGCAATTGCTCCACCAGTTCTAGACTCTGCCTCATAAATAAGTCAGTCAAAGTGACAAAAGGGCATTTGGGGACAGCATGAATTACCCATGCACCTCCACCCTTAGCATCTGGCTGACTGAGTCTGTTCCGTGTTCCAGCTGAGAGGCTTTGGCTCCCAGATGTGCAGAGAGCATTTCTACACTCATGGGGTAAGTAAGCACTTGCCAGTGACACCTCCTACCCCAGGACTGGAGGGAACTGCATCGGGACACTGGCTTGATAGCTCAGAGCAACAACAGCTCAGAGAGGGTGGGATTGGGTCTGAGGGCCTAGGAGGAGAAGTCGCTGGGACTAGCTGGCCAGGACAAGTACTAATGGCCTTGGTTCACCAGCCCACGTCTGGAGAGCCAAAGGTTCTTGTGTTGATATTTTGTTTGTGCTCTAACAAATAAAGCTTGCCTGAAGATGAGAGGGCAGAGCTCGTTAACCACAGAGGCCAACCAGTTTGATCCTTTGAGCCCAGCACTTGGGATCTCATGCCTTTAATCCCAGCTAGGGAGGTGGAGACAGGATCTCACCCCTTTGGTCTGAGGATTCGGTGGAAGTAAAACATTTCTCTAGTGGCTGGCTCCTTTGCTTCTCCGATCTTTCAGCATTTGCCCTGATATCTGACTCTGGGTTTTATTATCGAGACCATTTAGAATTCTCACTACAGGTTCTCTTTTCTTGGGCTAAACAGAGTCTTGTTTCTCTTTCACCTGGGTTACCCCAGCTCTCTCTTTACCACCAGACTAACTTACAACCTCACCAGTTGGAAAATGCCTGTGCTGGGCCTCCCTCGCTGCCCCACCACCACCTTAGAGTTCTGAGGGTCCGACCCTGTCCGCTGGGGCACGTTTGGCTTGGGGGGAAATGCCGGTAGTCACCGGGTGACACAGAGACTCACTATTTATAGGGAACTAGGCCTGAGCAGGGGACTGTCCTCTCCAGATGGGTTGGAAGTTCTGATGCTAACCCGGAGGTGAGGAGTGACGGGGAGTAATGGGTCAGGATGACCTCGTTCAAGAGGGTGAATCCACTGCCCTGGGGGACTTCTGGTGTCTGTCTCTCCTCTGACACGGAGGAGACTGCAGGCTGCCTTCTAGGTTGAGAAAGTGAGGAAAGGAAAAAGATGGTCTGTGGGGAAAACAGATTTTACCTCAGGGGGAGGACCTTGAGGCTAGACCCTGGCTGGAGGGGTGCAGTGTTGGAAGTGGATCATGGGCTTTTCTAGTTCAAATCACTGCCCCCCTCTTAATGGTTCCATCATCTGTTAGTGGCACCAAACCTTCCATACATGGGGTACACTAATTCAAGCCACTGTAGCTCTGTAGAACTTTCACCAGAGTGATTTTTACAGAAGAATTCATATCCAAACCCCTAGCCTGAAGGGAAAGCGATTTGCCTGCACCTTATTCTCTGAGCCATTTTACATTTATTATTATTTTCTCCCCACGCAGGTCTGCTTATGGGCAGGCCAGATCTCTTACTGAGAAGATGGGTTTCGGATTGTGGTTGCCATGTGTGGGGGAAAAAATCTCAGCCTGGGGAAGGGCGTGCACTAGGACCTGGAGGCTCCCCATTCCCACCCTCTGCGCTGTGGTACTTAAAAGCCCCTCGTTAAGTCCCGGCAGGTAGCCTCCAAGGATCTCTAGGCCACTTCTACTCTACCGCCCGCCCGCTGGAGGGAGCCTCGGAATCGTACCCCTTTATCCAGGCGGTTCTCGCTGTCACAGGCAGAGACCCAGTTCAAGTAGGGCCAGCCCCTGGTGGAGGTCACACAGTGACCCTACTGGGTTCTCTGGCTGGTGGTCCCTATTGACTTGGATCCTGGAGAGGGCCCTAGGTTGGCCCCTCCACAGTGCCAGCATCACTTGGCCACCCTGTGCAGGGATGCCGTGTGGTCGGTCCGGGTCTGATCTCCCCGCTGCACCTGGGCCCGGGCTCGGGTCCGGTGCCCGGGGCGGAGGTCCTACTCGTGGCGGCGCTCGTGCGCCCTCTGGTGGCCATCTTTCGAGCCTGGGGCGCAGAGTCCCCAGACCGCAAAGGGCGGGGTGACCCAGATGCACAGACCCTGTGCGAGTATCTCCTTGTTTGCAGAAAGGAATCCAGCTTTCGTTGACACTAAGTTCCTGGAAACCAGTGAGGGAACACATGGATCACCAAATGGGCAAGGAGCGCCCCCGAGGCCTGTGCCCTGGGAGGAGCGGGCAGGGACCAGGCACTCAGCGGAAATGGTGGCTATTGTGCTGGTGTCGCGCCCTCCTACTCCCGTGCCGTGGATCCGCCACTGGATGCCGCGCACCCAGGGTAGGAGGTCTGAGGCCAGCAGGTCAGAATGGAAGAGACCCTGTCTCTGTAGGGGACATGGATGGTGGCTGATACACCCCCCCCCCCCCCCCCTTTTCAAACTCTCCCTTGTTTACCAAGCTTATCGGAGGTTCCAAATCAATACAGACTCAGTTTTGGGGATCTTGCTTGGAAATGTGGCCCAGACACCGCTGTGCTGCCCTGGCGACCTGGGAGTGCGGCTCTACCCAGACTCCACCTTGAGCTGAGACCCTTAACCCAGCCAGACCCGGGCAACTTCCCGCGCGCTCCTGCTGCGGCAGCGGATGGGAGGATTAAAGGAGGGAGAGGGGAGCTGGGCTTAGTCCTGGTTCTGCTGAGGACCTCAAAGGAAGGGAGCTAGGTGGGGAGGGAGCCTCAGTAGTATCTGCGGCCTGATGGTGTGGGTCCTTAGCTCTGATGGGAGCGAGGATGAATGTTTTGAGTCTGCAGGAACCTCAAGGTCCACAGAGCAAGGGGAGCCTCTGGGAGGAGCAAACATTCCACCTTGTGTGGCTGGAAAGAAGGATGGGTGGGGAGGAATTTGAGGAGACTGGGTAATGCATAAACAGTGAAATTTGATTTTAGAGTTTTGGAGGCCGAGGGTCTGGGGAGTGTAGCTCCATTGGTAAAGGGCGGGTCTAGCATGCAGGAAGACCCTGAGTTTGATCCCCAGGGTGACAAAAAGACAAAAAAATCAAAAATGGTGGTGCGATCTGTTGTCACGGCGCAGGGTGGGTGGAGACAGGAGGGTCAGAAGATCAAGGTCATCCTTGACAACGACGCAGCCTGGGCTACGTGACTCTGCCTCAAAACCAAGCCAAGCCATTGTTCTGGAGGAGGTTGGCAAGGCCAAGATCAAGATCTGGTGGGATTGGATGTCTGGAGAGAGGCTCTGTGCCATGGGTGGGAGTGGGGGGGATTAAGGACAAAAGCCTGCTACCTCCAACCTCCAACTCTTTTTTTTTTTTAAAAAAAAAAAAAAGATTTTTTAAATTATGTATAGACTGACCAGAAGAGGGCACCAGATCTCATTATAGATGGTTGTTGTGAGTCACAATATGGTTGCTGGGATTTGAACTCAGGACCTCAAGAACAGTCTGTTCTCTCTGGCTCTTCTATAAGGACCCCAAGCCTGTGGGGGAGGGATCACCCAGGCACTGCCTGATACTGTTGAGCTGGGACAGCATTCAAACTGCAGCAGTCCCCCAAGAAGGCAGCCCCTCTGAGGATGGGGCTGCATGGAACGAGCTCCAAAGTGAACCACACGTTTAAAGTGACAGTTACGTCCAGTTAGCTTGTCCCCAGCACGTGTCATGAGGAAATGGGCAGGCGTGTGTACTTTCCCAGTTATCCCCAAATGCTTGCTGGGGGCTAGCGGCTCCCACTCAGCAGGGCGTCTCCTCTAGATGGAATGATGGGGCTGGTCCTTGGCTCTTGGTGCTCTTTGGGGAACTAGCGGAAGCTTTAGTAGGTGGGGCCTAGGTGGAGAAAGGTGACTTGGGCGGGAGTCCCTTTGAAGGTTACAGAGCCCCTGTTCCTTCCTGTCTCTATTTCTATCTACCTAGAAGTGAACAGCTTTGTTCCTGCACACCACCCATTGCCAGGATGCTCTGTTTTTACTGGGACCCAGAATGGATGGACTAAAGGACCATGCATGGAAATCTCTAAACCGTGAGCTAAAATGAGTCCTTCACTCTTTAAGTCGGTTCCGTCAGGTGTTTGCTCACAATGGGACAAAAATAACCATCACAGCTGGAGAGCCTGGGACAGCACAGGTGGGAGCACCACCGAGCTTCCTGGGTCCCTACCTTGAGGACACAGGGCAGGATAGTTATCTCCCGCCCAGTGGAAACTGCCTTCAGTCACATCCTGACCAAGTGCTGGTCCTGATGCTGCTCCTGCCACAAGCAGCACTGTCTTGCTTATGTGGCCTTTTATGCTGACCAGGCGGCGTTCCCCACTGATGTCACTGGCGGCACACGCCTGGCTTCCGTTCCAAGAGGTCTGGGCTGTGGAAAGCAAAAGAAAACCTCAGGGAACTGCTCAGAACTCCAAAGAAAGCATGGATGGTGCTAGGCATGGTGGCTTAAGGCCCTTAATCCCAGTACTCAGGAGACAGAGGCAGGTAGATCTCTGTGAGTTCAAAGCCAGCTTGGTCTACACAGTGAGTTCCAGGAGAGCAAGGGCTACATAAAGATGTCCTGTCAAAAAATAAAATAGGGTCTGGAGAGATGGCTCAGAGGTTAAGAGCATTGCCTGCTCTTCCAAAGGTCCTGAGTTCAGTTCCCAGCAACCACATGGTGGCTCACAACCATCTGTAGTGGGGTCTGGTGCCCTCTTCTGGCCTGCAGGCATACACACAGACAGAATATTGTATACACAGTAAATAAATATTTTTAAAAAATAAAATAAACAAGCTGGGCAGTGGTGGCTCATGCCTTTAATCCCAATACTTGGGAGGCAGAGGCAGGCGGATCTTTGTGAGTTCGAGGTCAGCCTGGTCTACAAAGTAAGTTCCAGTTCAGCCTAAGTTACACAGAGAAACTCTGCCTCGAGAAACAAAACAAACAAAAACCCCAAAACAGAATGAAAAAACCCCACAAAGAACAAAAAGTAAATAAATAAGAAAGGATCCACGAGCCACATACAACAATAAACAAAGTAAGGTAAGTGTGTACATATGGGCCTAACATAGTCCTGCTACAAAAATCTACTTCTGCCGGGCAGTGGTGGCACACGCCTTTAATCCCAGCACTCAGGAGGCAGAGGCAGGCGGATCTCTGTGAGTTCGAGACCAGCCTGGTCTACAGAGCTAGTTCCGGGACAGGCTCCAAAACCACAGAGAAACCCTGTCTCGAAAAACCAAAACCAAACCAAAA
>NW_026067925.1:8227734-8231476 GCF_014885135.2 Alexandromys fortis | reverse complement strand
AGGAGGAGGAGGAGGAGGAGGAGGAGGAGGAGGAGGAGGAGGAAGAGGAAGAGGAAGAAGAAGGCAAAAGGAGGCTGGATGGGCAGCCGGAGAAAAGGAAGGGCCCACCCAACAGACCCGACCAATGGACCAGCAAGTTGACTCAATGGGTAAAGTCACTTGCTGCCAACCATGAGGTCTGAGTGGGGTTGCCCAGGATCCATACGATGGAAGAGGGAGCCATCTCCTGCAAGTTGTCCTTTGACCTCCACTCATTCAGTGGTGAGAGCCCCTACCCCACGTAAACAAACGCAATGATTTTTAGAAAGGGACCAAGGTAGTCCTTTGCAAGTCCAAATGTGTCCACTAGATGGCATCAAAGCTAATAAGATCTCCTTCCCAGGCGTTCCCCAAAGAGCAACCAAGGTCTGACCCCTTGGCTCCTGAAATTCCCTGGAGCCGCCTACAGTTCTGAGAGGTCGAGACTTGAGGAGTATGGCGGCTGCGGATGGTTACACCGGTGTGTCCTGGCCGGAGATGGGGCTGCAATACAGGTTGTGGTACAGATCGCAGCAGCCAAGGGGAGCAACAACTTCTGATTTGCACAGCTACAGAAAGCTCTCCCACGGAGGAGGGCAGGAACCTGCAAGTCTGGGAGGGGCGGGGAATATGGGCACCACCGCCGACCTCTGCAGAGGAGCCAGCTGTCCCAGAAAACGCAGGACCAACGGGAAGACCCGCCACGTCGGGCGTGAAGGCTCCAGGACGACACCACAGGTCTCCTTGCCCCAAATGGAATGTGCTGTCTGGAAAACGGGAAAGATTAAGTGGACATGGGACAAGGTACAGATAGGTACTGGAGGCGAAGATGCTTTGAAATCCTTGAAGTCCTCACCCACATCAGGGCTGTGTCTTTGTCTTCCGGGATCTAGGAAGGGAACAGCAGCAGCTGTCACGACTGCAAAGCCAGCCCTGCTGTTGAGCCACCACCCCCTGCAGGCCTACATCTGTCCCTCTCAAATGTCAAAAGGTATCGCATGCTCCTAGTACTGGAGACCAAGTTTCCAGAGCACCAGCTGCAGTCTCAATACATCCTACACTAGAGGACCGGG
The DNA here is from genome assembly GCF_014885135.2 of Alexandromys fortis. NCBI lineage: Eukaryota > Metazoa > Chordata > Mammalia > Rodentia > Cricetidae > Alexandromys > Alexandromys fortis. Next base: position 8,230,385 of record NW_026067925.1, on the reverse strand, counting down.
CAGTGGTGGGCACGCCTTTAATCCCAGCACTCAGGAGGCAGAGGCAGGTGGATCTCTGTGAGTTCGAGGCCAGCCTGGTCTACAGAGCTAGTTCCAGGATAGGCTCCAAAGCTACAGAGAAACCCTGTCTCAAAAAACCAAAACCAGGGTCTGGAGAGATGGCTCAGCAGTTAAGAGCATTGCCTGCTCTTCCAAAGGTCCTGAGTTCAATTCCCAGCAACCACATAGTGGCTCACAACCATCTGTAATGAGGTCTGGTGCCCTCTTTTGGCCTGCAGGCATACACACAGACAGAATATTGTATACATAATAAATAAATAAATAAATATTTAAAAAAAAAGAAAAACCAAAACCAAACCAAACAAAACAAACCAAAATCAAAGCAAACCAAAAACAAATGGCAGAGTGTGTCTCCCAGGCAGCAGCACCCACTCTTCTACCCCATACAGCTTTCTATGGACCTTGGAGTCTGTTTCCTTCCCTTGAACCTGGGGTCACTCAGTTGTGTGTGACCTTTCCTGATGGCAGTGGACCCACATCTTAAGCCCATCTACTTGGAAGTCCCTATGCAAATACCAATGGCCAGAGGGACCCAACGTGTGGGTGAGGGGCCTGAGAACAGAGCGCAGGACTTGGGACTGAGCCGACGTCCGGAGACTCCACATTAGCTTTGAGCTTACCAGTCGGCAGAGATGACCTCACCCAGGCCTTGCTGCTGCCGATCCATGAGCGAATCGTGTTAAACTACTATTCTTTTTCTTTATTTTCCCAGTGGAAATTGTTTCATGGCACCTGTACCGATTAGCTTTTGTTAATTTGACAAACTAGAGTCACCAGGAAAGAGGGAACCTCAACTGAGGAATTGCCTCTGATAGACTGACTGGCCTGCGGGTGTGTCTGTGGGCATTTTTCTTGATTGGCGACTGGTGTGGGGGAGGGGCTTAGTTTGTCGTGAACAGTGTCACCCCTGGGCAGGTGGTCCTGGTTGTATAAGAAGGCAAGCTGGGCAAGTCCTGGAGAGCGAGTCAGAAGACAGCGGTTTCTCTGTTGTTCCTGCTTAAGATTCCTGCCCGGCTTCCCTTGATCATGGGCTGTGATGTGGACGTGTAAGCCAAACACACCTTCCTGAAGTTGCTTTTGGTCATAGCAACAAGGAGCAAACCAGACCGGAACCCGATCAAGCACAAGACCTAAAGTTCCTGGTGACAAGTCATCCCTGTTTGCTTGGCACTAGCAGGTTTCCGGGACTCCAGACTTTATAGAGTGGGCGTGGAGTCACACACCTGTAACCGTGGCTCCCAGGAGGGCGAGGCAGGAGCTATACAAGACTTTTTCCACTCCCCCACCCCGGAGACTTTCAGTGCCTACACCGGCAGAGCGCTCGACCAATTGCACCAGCTGGGCTCAACAAGCGGGGCTCTCGAGTTCAAGGGTGCATCCGAGACACGTGGGGGCTTTCAAAAACACAGGTGGCGATGGCAGGCAGATGTCCTTCCCCCAGAGTTTCCGGTTAGGTCAAGGGTGGTGCCCGCTACTTCGCATTTCTAACAAGTTCGCCTCCGTTGGTTGAAGCGCGAACTTCCAGAAGGACTGGTCTCCATGCGATGCTGGGCCTGGTACCTTCAAGTTCCAAATTATTGCTGATCCCAGCATCTCCAGGGGTTGGCTCAGCGGGGTGACTTGCAGCAGAGGACAGCAATGTCCTTTTATCGTTAACCAAGAAAAGTCCTCGAGCCTCCCTGAGTGGAAGACTGTGCTCTGTGGCAATGAGGCTCAGTTCAGAAGAGTCAGTGCCTGCCCAGTGAGAGCTGTGGGTTCATCTGTTGAGAGCTGAGAGCAAGCTGATATGGGCTCCATCCTGTCAGGGGCACCATGCCCAGAAGACAGCAGCTCTGAACGCTTCAAGACCAGCCTCTGGGAAAGGAAACCAGCGGCTGGACTTTTAATTTCAGACGCTGCAACCTCCGTTTTTTGAGCTGTGAGGATGGAACCAAGGGCCAGGTGTATAGGCGCCGTCATCGATACTACTGGTCCTGGACTTCCTCTTTTTCTTCGATTTTTGTTAAGACAGGCTGGCCTTGAACTTCTGATCTGCCTGGGATTACAACGTTGTTCCACCAAGCCTGGCCCTCGCCTCTTTTAACTGGGCAGGCTGCAAGCTTCGAGGGGCAGGACGTGCCAAGGCCGGCCTCTGAGAGCAAGATTGCCCTCTGGCACTGTGGTGTTCCTCCCTCCTGGCTGGAACTCCACTCCCAAGCAGTTTGCCTTGGGAGCAGCGCTTCTGGTTTCCTTTAGGAGCTGTTGTTCTTAGATGTGGGTCAGTGGAGCCCTTGCCTCTCAGATGGCAGATGCAGGCTCTGGTTCAATCCTGTCTCCCCAAGGTCTTACCCAGCTGAGGCCTGGCCTTGAACTTTGCTCCTCTTGCCTCCATCTCCCAAGTGCTGGTCTCGCAAGTGTGAGACTCCACGCCCAATTCATGTGGCACTGGGCTCAAACCTAGAGCTCTGAAACTGTTAGGCACACGCTCCACCAACTGACCCTCACAGGTAGCCGGGCACTCTCATACAACACACAGATGAGTGTATTTTGTTCATATGTGTTCCTTCGTTACCCTTCCTCCCTTCCCAGAGAGCCCCCTTCATCTTCATATT
>NW_026067925.1:8223739-8227572 GCF_014885135.2 Alexandromys fortis | reverse complement strand
TATATTATATGCAGATATATTTGTTGTGTTTTGAGTCTAGCCTTTAGTGGTTGAATCATCACTCCAACTCAACATGCATACGTATTTCTAAATGCATATCAGCTAAGATATAATTTAAACAGACCCATTACAAGCAATGAGATTGAATCTGTTATTAAAAGCCTCATCTAAAAAAGAACCCCCAAACCAAAAAAAGTCCAGGTGGGCCAGACATGGTAGCACGTGCCTTTAGCACTTGGGAGGCAGAGGCAGGTGGATTTCTGTGAGTTCCAGGACAGCCAGAGCTGTTACACAGAGAAACCCTGTTTAAAAAAAACAACAACAAAAGAGAGCCTATTGAGTTATCCTATTGAATCCACTAGAAAACTCTTGGACTTACTAAGCAGCTACAGTGAGCTGGCAGGACACAAAATCAGTAAGGATAAGAACCCTTCATGTACACCACAGTCTACACTTTCAGAGAAAGAAATTAACAAAGCTTCATGTACACCACAGTCTACACTTTCAGAGAAAGAAATTAACAAAGCATCCCATTCAAAAATAATCCCCCAAATTAAGTATTTAGAAATACATCTAACCAAATAAGTGAAAGACCTCTACAATTCAAACTTCAAAACATGGGGCTAGAGAGATGGCTCAGCAGTTAAGAGCACTTACTGTTCTTGCAGAGAGCCTGAGTTCGATTTCTAGCACCCACATAGTGGCTCACAGCCATCCACAGGCTCACACAAGGTGCACATACATACATGCAGGCAAAACCTTCATACATATATAATAAAACAAGCCCTTAATTAAAAATAAACTTCAAAATATTGGAAAAGGAACTCACTGGATCATGGTAAGATATAACATGTTCCTGAATTGAGGAATATGGTAAAATGGTTATATAACTAAAATTAATTTACAGATAAGGCAATTCTGTCAAAATTCTGATGTTATGTGTCAGCTTAAAAAATATCAATACAAGCTGGGCAGTGGTAGTGCACGCCTTTAATCTCAGCACTCGGGGGCAGAGGCAGGCGGATCTCTGTGAGTTCGAGGCCAGCCTGGTCTACAAGCGCTAGTTCCAGGACAGGAACCAAAAAAAAAAAAAAGCTACGGAGAAACCATGTCTCGAAAAATCAAAAAAAAAAAATCAATACAAGAATTCATATGGACACAAGAGACTATGAATAGCTAAAGCAATCGTAAGGGGTAAGAACACTGTTGGAGGTATTAACATACCAGACCACAAAACAAAAGCAAAAACCTGACCTCAAATCCCACTATAGAGCTCTAGTGACAGACAGCCTCCTGCCTGCACAGAAACGGACAAGCAGACTGATGGACTAGAGCAGAAGACGCTGAAATGAAACGACAAAGTCATGGCCTTAATTTCTGACAGAAGAGGCAAAAAAGTACACAGAGGGAAAGGTTATTATTTCACAAACAGTGCTGGCAAAACTGGGAATGGGGCCGGGCGGTGGTGGCTCACACCTTTAATCCCAGCTCTTGGGAGGCAGAGGCAGGCAGATCTCTGGGAGTTCGAGGCCAGCCTGGTCTACAAGAGCTGTTCTAGGACAGGCTCCAAAGCTACAGAGAAACCCTGTCTCAAAAGAGAGAGAGAGAGAGAGAGAGAGAGAGAGAGAGAGAGAGAGAGAGAGAGAGAGAGAAAGAAAGAAAAAGAAAAAAGAAAAGAAAAGAAAGAAAGATAAAACCCCAAAGCACTGGAAGTTTTCCAAGAAAACGGGATTCCCTGTAAGACAGGGCAGGCAAGAACATTTTACACAGAACACCAACAGCACAGGAACTGAGCTGTATCAACACAGGGGACTACAGAAATCATATGTTTCTGCACAGCGAAAGACACGACAGAGTAGACAATCCACAGGATGAGAAAAAAAAATCTTTACCAGCTTCACTTCCATAAAGGAGCTAATAGCAAGAATACACAAAGAATTTCAGAAAAACATCTGTTTTGTTTTGAGTCAGGGTCTCATTTGACTAGCCTGGAACTATGTAGATCAGAATTAAACACCATGAAATAAAACTGATAATAAATAAAGGGACAATTGAATTGAATAAACAGTTTTCAAAAAAAAAAAAAAACCCAAACAACTAATAACTACTTCAAAAAGTGTTCGGTATCCCTAGCCATCAGGGAAATGCAAATTAAAACTACTTTGAGATATTGTCTCACTCTAGTCTAAATGGCTGTCATCAACAAACCAGATGACAAATATTGGTGAGGACACGGAAAAAAAGACCCTTAGTCACTGCTGGTGGGGTTGCGCCGGGTGTGGTGGTGCACGCCTTTAACACCAGCACTTGAGTGTAGTGCGAATTCTAATTGGTTTTAATAAAAACCCAGAATCAGATATCGAGGTAAATGCTGAAAGATCCAGCCAACTGCTGCTCCCAAGCTGATGGTGGGGAGCCGGATGACACCCCTGCCCCAGTTCAGGCTGAGGCATGAGTAACGGGGGACAGACAGCAGGATGGCCGAGTCTGTGGCTCTGCAAACCCAGTTGATCTTCCACACAGCTCAGGTCCCAGGGCAGATATCACCCCCACTGCCACCTGGGCCAGGCTGGACCCTTCAGCGGCTCACACCTGCTTGCCCAGTGCCAAAGTCCACTTTACTTCCCGTTGAGAAGTGCCGCACCTTACAGGGGAAGCACCAACCTTTCTTGTTGGGAACTGGAGGAGCCAGGGGTCATGCAGAGAGCAGGCCGGGGCATTAGTTCCTCCACTCACAGTCTGTTGTAGCAAGGTCCAAAGGGAGAAAAGAGCCACATTGCGCAGCAGGACTCTGGGGATCTCAACAGCCTACTGAGGGGGTGCAAAGGGCAGATGGGGCACCTTCCTACCCCCATTTTAACTCTTTTTATTGCTCACTGGCTGCCAAAGGTGTTTTACACACACCTCCTTCAACCTGCCAGGAGCGCCGTTCAGGGCTAGCTCTCATCTTAGATTACATAGGTCACAGGTCAACAGGAAAACCGACTACCCTCCCCTGATGTGTTTGGAGATGGTTTTCCTGTGATCTGTGCTATATCAGCTGCAGTGGATCTGTGCTATATCAGCTGCAGTGGAGAAACAGCTCTTACATCATGAGGGCTTTTCAGAAAGCTCAACCAACTAAGGTGAATTTTTGTTGTTGTTATTCTATTTTTTGAGACAGGGTTTCACTGTGTAGCCTTGCTGACCTGGAGCTCCCTATGTAGATCAGGCTGGTCTCGGACTCAGATTCACCTGCCTCCGCCTCCCTGGTGCTGGGATTAAAGGTGTGCATCACGACCGCCCCGGCTGGATTTTTTTTTTCCTGAGACAGTTTTGCTTTATAGCTCTGGCACTCAGTGTAGTCCAGGCTTGAATTCATGGTTCTCGATCCTCCAGATATAGCAGGAGTCTGAGGGCAGAAGGGTGCCACACTTGTATAGCTGCAAGGCAGGGATGGGCTTGACTTCTCAAGGGGGAGAGTCACATCAGTTACACATATCTAAATTTATTTTATGTACATACACACTTGACTGTATGTAGAAGTGAATCTGGGATCCCTGCAGAGGCGACAAGGGCTTGTAATATCTAAGCTCTCCTTTAACTCCAGCCCTAGGAGCCCCGATTTCCCCTTCTGGTCTAAGGGCACCTACACTATGGCTCACACAACCCCACACAGACACACACACATTAAAAAATGAAATTAAGGGCGGGCGGTGGTGGCGCACGCCTTTAATCCCAGCACTCGGGAGGCAGAGGCAGGCGGATCTCTGTGAGTTCGAGACCAGCCTGGCCTACAGAGCTAGTTCCAGGACAGGCTCCAAAGCCACAGAGAAACCCTGTCTCGAAAAACC